>NW_027637067.1:806935-816935 GCF_951216825.1 Electrona antarctica | reverse complement strand
ACATTCTCATCATTTATGTATTAAAATGTTTTAATTTGGAAATCCTTGATTAAATATTAATAATAATTATTAGCAATTATTAATCTGGAAATCCTTGATTAAATGAACATTACCTTAAAATCACAAATTGAGTTAAAAACATTCACTCTGAAATAATATATATTCAAAGATTTGCACCACATTTTCATGATTTTTCAAAAATAGCAGACCTACAAGCTCGTAGCGCGCCACTCGGTGCCGCGCTACGAGCTTGTAGATCTGCTATTTTTCAATAGCTAAATTATAACAATGTTTAAAACACCAAAAGGGGTTCCCGCCCAAAATGGGTAAAGGAAACAAACACTCTTATCCAAAACGTAGTAGTTTAATTCACAGTTGGCTACATGTGTGAGTAGATCTGCAGATGGGTTGTTATTAGGACTGAAAATATTGTTTTTACGTATTTTTGTATTTAAGCATCTATTTGAATGTATTACTAGTTGTTTTGTTTATATTTAATGTCTGATTCCTCAAATTATAAGGGAAGTTCTCGATACGCCTTTTGGCTTTTAACTTAACTTAACTTCTCCTGCACAATATAATAATAATAATAATAATAATAATAATAATAATAATAATAATAATAATAATAATAATAATAATAATAATAAGAATAATAATAAGAATATTAATATTAATGCATGGATTTATTTTTCCTGTTTTTAACCTTTTTTATGTTTGAATAAATAAAACCTAAAAAAAAACTTCAGGCCTGTAGTCATTCACACACACACACACACACACACACACACACACACACGCACGCACGCACGCACGCACGCACGCACGCACTCTCTCTACGTAATCTAATGTTAAGTGAATGTCTCTCTATCATTTCAGGTGAAGGTGACACAGGAAGTGAAGAACTGCCACTCAGAGCAGATGAACAGACTGACCATCAAACACCAGACAGAATGTGACCTTCTGGAGGATATGAGGTAGAGAGACATTCACTTTACATTACATTACATTACAGAGAGAGAGAGAGAGAGAGAGAGAGAGAGAGAGAGAGAGAGAGAGAGAGAGAGAGAGAGAGAGAGAGAGACATTCACTTTACATTACATTACATTGCATTAGAGAGAGAGAGAGAGAGAGAGAGAGAGAGAGACATTCACTTTACATTGCATTACAGAGAGAGAGAGAGAGAGAGAGAGAGAGAGAGAGACATTCACTTTACATTACATTACATTGCATTAGAGAGAGAGAGAGAGAGAGAGAGAGAGAGAGAGAGAGAGAGAGAGAGAGAGAGAGACATTCACTTTACATTGCATTACAGAGAGAGAGAGAGAGAGAGAGAGAGAGAGAGAGAGAGAGAGAGAGAGAGAGAGAGACATTCACTTGACATTGCATTACAGAGAGAGAGAGAGAGAGAGAGAGAGAGACATTCACTTGACATTGCATTACAGAGAGAGAGCGAGAGAGAGAGAGAGAGAGAGAGAGAGAGAGAGAGAGAGAGAGAGAGAGAGAGACATTCACTTTACATTGCATTACACACAGAGAGAGAGAGAGAGAGAGAGAGAGAGAGACATCCACTTTACATTTCTAAGAGAGAGAGAGAGAGAGAGAGACAATTTACAATTTACAATTTAGGCATTTAGCAGACGCTCTTAATCCAGAGCGATTTACATTAGGCAGGAACAAAAGTATGGGAATACATCACATATATAAAATGCATTTATCAAGAAACATGCGTAAGCTAAGAACGTAACTAGAACATATCTATATAATGACACTATACATATTAACTATACATATATACTATACTATGCTATACATATGTAGGCTACTATGATGCGCTATGACTATATACAATGCAATTATTGTGCTGTCTACATGACATGCTATAAGTCTGTTTCAAATGCTATCTAAATCTAAAAAGTGCTATCTAAGGGGGTAGGATAAGTGCTATGGGCCATGATGGAGTCTGAAAAGGTGGGTCTTCAGACTACGGCGGAAGATTGGGAGTGATGCCGCAGTTCTGACTGCAACGGGGAGTGCATTCCACAGTTTTGGGGCCAGAAGGGAGAAGAGTTTGGGACGTGTGGAGCGTTGGCCCGGCGTTTTTAGTGAGGGTACTTCCAGCTTTCCTGCGTTGGCTGATCTGAGTGCGCGGGAGGGTTTGTAGGGTTCAATCATGCTTGCAAGATATGGGGGAGCCATACCTTTGGTTGCTTTGAATGCCAGCATCAGAGTTTTGTATTCTGTGCGGGCAGCGACTGGGAGCCAGTGCAGGGAGCGGAGCAGGGGGGAGACATGTGAGAATTTTGGCTGGTTGAAGACCAGACGAGCTGCGGCATTTTGGATCATTTGGAGAGGCTTAAGTGCACATGCCGGTAGGCCAGTAAGGAGAGAGTTACAATAGTCAAGTTTTGACAAGACTGTTGTCTGGATTAGGAGCTGGGCTGATTCCTGGGTGAGGAACGGTCTAATTCGTCGTATGTTATAGAGTGTGAACCTACAGGATCGAGTGACAGCTGTGATGTGAGTTTTAAACGAGAGCTGACTGTCCAGGACAACACCAAGGTTCCTGGCTGTTGGGACAGACGTTACCAGGGCGTTGTCTACGGAAATAGTTAGCTCCCGCATAGGGCAGGACTTAGCTGGGAAGAAGAGAAGCTCAGTCTTGTCTGGGTTCAGCTTGAGGTGGTTGGAGGACATCCACTGTGAGATGTCAGCCAGGCATGCAGTGATGCGCTCTTCCACCTGAGTGGCAGAGGGGGGGAAGGATAGAAACAGTTGTGTGTCATCGGCATAGCAGTGATAGGATATATTGTGAGCAGAGATGATAGTGCCAAGGGATTTGGTGTATAGTGAGACAAGGAGGGGACCAAGTACAGATCCCTGTGGGACCCCAGTTTGGAGGGTTCGGGGGGATGATAGCAGACCTTTCCAGGAAACCTGGTAGGTCCGGTCGGTGAGATAGGAAGAGAACCACTTTAGTGCTGTCCCGCCGATGCCTAGATCCGCTAGGGTGTCTAGGAGCAGCTGGTGGTTCACTGTGTCAAATGCCGCCGATAGGTCTAGGAGAATCAGGACAGCAGAGTGGGAAGCAGCCTGGGCAGCATGTAGTGCTTCTGTGACTGCCAGCAGGGCAGTCTCTGTGGAGTGTGCCTTCTTGAATCCTGATTGGTTGGGATCCAGCAGGTTGTTCTGTGAGAGATGGAGAGAGAGCTGGTTGGAGACAACACGTTCAATGCTTTTAGACAGAAATGAAAGGAGTGATACCGGTCTGTAGTTCTTGACATCTGAGGGGTCAAGGGTTGGTTTCTTGAGGAGTGGAGTTACTCTGGCTGACTTGAGGGCAGATGGGACGCAGCCTGAGGTTACTGAGGTGTTGATGATGGAGGTGATGAAGGGGAGCAGATCAGGTGCGATGATCTGGAAGATTGGAGACGGGACAGGGTCGAGAGGACAGGTGGTAGGTCTAGTGGATGTCACTAGTTGTAGGACCTCGTCTGGGGAAAGAGGAGAGAAGGAGGACATGCATGGTAAGTTGGGGTTAGTGTTGGTTGAGTCAGATGCCACTTTATGGGGGAGGGGGGGAAAGGAGCTGCTGATATCGTCAACCTTCTTCTCAAAGTAGTTGACAAAAACATCAGCAGTGAGGGATGCAGGTTGAGTGGGGGGAGGGGGCTTAAGGAGGGAGGAGAAAGTGGAGAAGAGAGAGAGAGAGAGAGAGAGAGACATCCACTTTACATTTCTAAGAGAGAGAGAGAGAGAGAGAGAGAGAGAGAGAGAGAGAGAGAGAGAGAGAGAGAGAGAGAGAGAGAGAGAGAGAGAGAGAGAGAGAGAGAGAGAGAGAGAGAGAGAGAGAGAGCATAAAGTAATACATTGAACTAGAAAAAGTACCAGGTGGATAGGAGTGTGTGTGATGTTTGGCAAAATGTTTAGGAGCAATATAAACATGTTTGTTGGTTTTTTGCAACAATTTTCTTCATTGTGTTGAGGAAATGCAGAGTCAGATCACTCATAGCATCTCTGAGGATAGAATTCTGGATGAGCAGGACATGTGCAGCATTTTGTACAAAACGGGCCACTCCTGAAGACTTTGGAAGGCAAGCTTAGCCAATCAGTGTAGAATCTGAGAAATCAAACAGACTCGTCTTGATCACATGACTACAGAGATCATGTGTACCGATTTGCATGAGAAATCTGTGCGACTAATATAAACAATGTGTTTTGCAGAAATCGGCATCATGGTGGCGCTATAACCGCCAGATGTGGAGGGATGGAGGGAAAATGTGCGTCTAGGGAGTGTGCATACAAAGTTGTACACAGAACGATGCAGTTATAGGTAAAAACAGGAATTGCCCTGTTATAGCGCCACCATGAGGCTGGTTTGGAAAATAAATTGTGTCATGTCGTCCTCAGCCTAGTGGAAATGTGCGTGTATAATTTCACGGAAATTGCACACTGTGTTTGTGATTTGTGGCATTTTGTTCGAAACGGACCAATCGTGTGAGCTTTGGAAGCGAATTGGAAGCCAATCAGGAAGGAAGATGGGAAATGGTGCAGATCCGTGTTGATCACATGACTATGGAGATAGTGTATACCGAATTGTGTGATGTATGGATAAAATGTGTACGAGTAATCTACAGAAATGTGTTTTGCCTAAATCGGCCTCATGGTGGCGCTATAACAGGCCGTTGAGGAATATTTGGGGCAGAGGTTCGTCGTGGGCATCCAGGGAGTGTGTGTGCAAAGTTTGGCATGGATCGGGCCAACGGTGCCGGAGATTAGCTGGTAACAGACGGAAGGAAGGAAGGAAGGAAGGAAGGAAGGAAGGAAGGAAGGAAGGAAGGAAGGAAGGAAGGAAGGAAGGAAGGAAGGAAGGAAGGAAGGAAGGAAGGACGGACGGACGGACGCACACACACACGGACGGTGTGCAAAACATACTCTCTCCCCATGCCTTCGGCCTGGTGGAGACAATAACATATAAATGTAGGTTTTAAGGCTAGACTAGACTAGGTTAGACTAGGTTACTATACTGGCATATGGCATGTTAGTAATGTAAAGTGGATGTCTGTCTCTCTCTCTCTCTCTCTCTCTCTCTCTCTCTCTCTCTGGCATATGGCATTGTAGAGTTAACACAAAGTGCAGCTTCAGATCAGTTTTTTTATACCTGGAGGTGTGTTATCTGCGCTGTGCACAGGCAGGGGGCGCTGTGCACAGGCTGGGGGCGCTGTGCACAGGCTGGGGGCGCTGTGCACAGGCAGGGGGCGCTGTGCACAGGCTGGGGGCGCTGTGCACAGGCTGGGGGCGCTGTGCACAGGCAGGGGGCGCTGTGCACAGGCTGGGGGCGCTGTGCACAGGCAGGGGGCGCTGTGCACAGGCAGGGGGCGCTGTGCACAGGCTGGGGGCGCTGTGCACAGGCTGGGGGCGCTGTGCACAGGCAGGGGGCGCTGTGCACAGGCGGGGCGCTGTGCACAGGCAGGGGGCGCTGTGCACAGGCAGGGTGCGCTGTGCACAGGCAGGGTGCGCTGTGCACAGGCTGGGGGCACTGTGCACAGGCAGGGTGCGCTGTGCACAGGCAGAGTGCGCTGTGCACAGGCAGGGGGCGCTGTGCACAGGCAGGGGGCGCTGTGCACAGGCTGGGGGCACTGTGCACAGGCTGGGTGTGCCACACGGTCGCCACAGTAGAAAACATTATTTTGTTTTGAGTGATAGTTGCAGTCTGACCGGACAGCTAGATTAGCTACACTAGTAGGCAGCTAAATGCTCTGTTTACTCTGTCAGTGCTCTATAGGCAGCGTGTGGCTAAATGCTCTGTTTACTCTGTCAGAGCTCTATAGTAGGCAGCGTGTGGCTAAATGCTCTGTTTACTCTGTCAGTGCGTGTATGCGTGGCGCGGAGGAGGAGGGAGGAGGAGGCGTGCGTGTGTCCGTGTGTGTGTGTGTGCGACGACCAGCGGGGGGATAGTTATTAAAAGAATCAAACCACTTTGCAAATGGCAACACAACTACAATACACAAATATATCTCTGGTGTTCATGTGCGCTACACAGATTTGTTCTGCGTGGGACGTTTGGGGAACGTTCTGGTTACCGGCGCCGGTCGGGGCACATGGGCACCACGACCACTGTGGCCGTCTGGGCATATCATTTTTCGAGGGGCACACGGCCAAAGAGAGGGGCAACGACGGCCATGGCTGCCGTGGCCGCCCTGGATGGAAGCATTTATATTTGACTCATGATCAGAGCTTCCGTTGCTCCAGACTGTACGATGGAAGCATTATTATAACGTTCCCGGGAACTGTCTGTCTGTCTGTCTGTCTGTCTGTCTGTCTGTCTGTCTGTCTGTCTGTCTGTCTGTCTGCCTGTCTGTCTGTCTGTCTGTCTGTCTGTCTCTACAGGACATACAGTCTAAAGAAAGGACAGCTGGAGAGAGACTACGCACAGGTGAGACTCGTCCGTCCGTCTGTCCGTCCGTCCGTCCGTCCGTCCGTCCGTCCGTCCGTCCGTCCGTCCGTCCGTCCGTCCGTCCGTCCGTCCGTCCGTCCGTCCGTCCGTCCATCCGTCTATCCATCCATCCGTCCATCCATCCATCCATCCATCCATCCACACACACACACACACACACACACACACACACACACACACACACACACACACACACACACACACACACACACACACACACACACACATTCATACAACCCTAAATGTTCAACAACAAGTTGCAAGCACAGTTCATTTGGTCTTTATAATGGTTATGATTAGCTCTGGTCCATAGCTTTAGAAGGAGCTACAAGCTAGGAGGTTATATGATTACATGCTAGGCTTGCTACAATTTACAATAATTTACAATTTAGGCATTTAGCAGACACTCTTAATCCAGAGCGATTTACATTAAGCAAGAACAAAAAGCATGGGAATACATCACATATATAAAAAGCATTTATCAAGAAACATGCATAAGCTAAGAACGTAACTAGAACATATCTATATATAATGACACTATACATATAAGCTATACATATATATTATACTATGCTGTACTGTTATTGTGCTAGCTAGGAGGCTATGAATCAGATGATCATAATAATGCTGCACGTCTACACTTTTGTTGGATAAGCATGAAGAAAGATGAATAAGAAAAAGAAACATGAAATCACGGCAAGAGCTACTGTAGTTTGACTGTCACCAAACTGGATGATATTGGGCAGATTGAGGAGGGACTCCTGCTATACTTTACTGTACCGGACAAGTCAGACGACACGTCTCCAATCTAACTTGAACAAACTACAGTAATAAACACACCGATAATAGAAGTATTTACACACTGTAGTTGTCCCCATTGAGCGTATGAGCCTATGAGGCATATGCTTTTTACTAAGAGCACCTATTGAGTGACGGTGACGGAAAAACCCACGTACAGTAGAACCACGTACAGTAGAACCACGTACAGTAGAACCCACGTACAGTAGAACCCACATACAGTAGAACCACATACAGTAGAACCCACATACTGTAGAACCCACGTACAGTAGAACCCACGTACAGTAGAACCCACGTACAGTAGAACCCACATACAGTAGAACCACCACGTACAGTAGAACCACATACAGTAGAACCCACGTACAGTAGAACCCACATACAGTAGAACCACATACAGTAGAACCACGTACAGTAGAACCACGTACAGTAGAACCACATACAGTAGAACCCACATACAGTAGAACCCACGTACAGTAGAACCACGTACAGTAGAACCCACATACAGTAGAACCCACGTACAGTAGAACCACGTACAGTAGAACCACGTACAGTAGAACCCACATACAGTAGAACCCACGTACAGTAGAACCACGTACAGTAGAACCCACATACAGTAGAACCCACATACAGTAGAACCCACGTACAGTAGAACCCACGTACAGTAGAACCCACGTACAGTAGAACCACGTACAGTAGAACCCACATACAGTAGAACCCACATACAGTAGAACCCACGTACAGTAGAACCCACGTACAGTATAACCCACGTACAGTAGAACCCACGTACAGTAGAACCCACATACAGTAGAACCCACGTACAGTAGAACCCACGTACAGTAGAACCACGTACAGTAGAACCCACATACAGTAGAACCCACATACAGTAGAACACACATACAGTAGAACCCACGTACAGTAGAACCACGTACAGTAGAACCCACATACAGTAGAACCCACATACAGTAGAACCACGTACAGTAGAACCCACGTACAGTAGAACCCACGTACAGTAGAACCCACGTACAGTAGAACCCACATACAGTAGAACCCGCGTACAGTAGAACCACGTACAGTAGAACCCACGTACAGTAGAACCACGTACAGTAGAACCCACGTACAGTAGAACCCACATACAGTAGAACCACGTACAGTAGAACCACGTACAGTAGAACCCACATACAGTAGAACCCACGTACAGTAGAACCCACGTACAGTAGAACCACATACAGTAGAACCACGTACAGTAGAACCCACGTACAGTAGAACCATGTACAGTAGAACCCACATACAGTAGAACCCACGTACAGTAGAACCCACGTACAGTAGAACCACGTACAGTAGAACCCACGTACAGTAGAACCACGTACAGTAGAACCCACATACAGTAGAACCCACGTACAGTAGAACCACGTACAGTAGAACCCACATACAGTAGAACCCACGTACAGTAGAACCACGTACAGTAGAACCACGTACAGTAGAACCACGTACAGTAGAACCCACGTACAGTAGAACCACGTACAGTAGAACCCACGTACAGTAGAACCACGTACAGTAGAACCCACGTACAGTAGAACCACGTACAGTAGAACCCACATACAGTAGAACCCACGTACAGTAGAACCCACATACAGTAGAACCACATACAGTAGAACCCACGTACAGTAGAACCACGTACAGTAGAACCCACGTACAGTAGAACCCACATACAGTAGAACCCACATACAGTAGAACCCACGTACAGTAGAACCACGTACAGTAGAACCCACATACAGTAGAACCACGTACAGTAGAACCACGTACAGTAGAACCCACGTACAGTAGAACCACATACAGTAGAACCACGTACAGTAGAACCCACGTACAGTAGAACCACGTACAGTAGAACCCACATACAGTAGAACCACGTACAGTAGAACCCACGTACAGTAGAACCACGTACAGTAGAACCCACGTACAGTAGAACCACATACAGTAGAACCACGTACAGTAGAACCCACATACAGTAGAACCACATACAGTAGAACCCACGTACAGTAGAACCCACATACAGTAGAACCACGTACAGTAGAACCCACATACAGTAGAACCACATACAGTAGAACCCACGTACAGTAGAACCCACGTACAGTAGAACCCATGTACAGTAGAACCCACGTACAGTAGAACCCACATACAGTAGAACCCACGTACAGTAGAACTACGTACAGTAGAACCACGTACAGTAGAACCCACATACAGTAGGCTTGTATATGATATGAAAACAATCAGCCAGGAATGGATTAGTACTGAAGTTGGAGAAATACCAACAAAACAACAGAGCTCACATGTCTTCTGTAGAAAAGCAACAAAATAAAATAATACAAAAATAAAAAATAATATTAGCGATTACTCGATTTTTGATTGACTGTGTCGACTACCGTTTTGCAGGTGTCTTAATTAATCAGCCACGTATGTGTCTTAACCAGCCACGCATGTGTCTTAACTGGCCACTCATGTGTCTTAACCAGCCACATATGTGTCTTAACCAGCCACACATGTGTCTTAACCGGCCACGCATGTGTGTTAACCTGCCACGCATGTGTCTTAACCTGCCACGCATGTGTGTTAACCAGCCACGCATGTGTCTTAACTGGCCACTCATGTGTCTTAACCAGCCACGTATGTGTCTTAACCAGCCACACATGTGTCTTAACCGGCCACGCATGTGTCTTAACCAGCCATGTATGTGTCTTAACCGGCCAC
>NW_027637067.1:784435-801935 GCF_951216825.1 Electrona antarctica | reverse complement strand
TATATTTATAGTATATTTATCTGTAGGAACGTGTACGCTGTGTGGAGGTCGTATCTAGACGGAACAGGTCTATACTGTATATTTATAGTATATTTATCTGTAGGAACGTGTACGCTGTGTGGAGGTCGTATCTAGAAGGAACCGTCCAGGTCAGTCAGTCCAGACTCAACGTGTGTGAAAACTACAAGAACCAAATATCTGACCCAGCAAAGACCCTACGGCTATACAAGGAGCAGCAACTCAAGAAGGTAATACCTGTGTATGTGTGTATGTGTGCGTATGTGTGCGTGCGTGCGTGCGTGCGTGCGTGCGTGCGTGCGTGCGTGCGTGCGTGCGTGCGTGCGTGCGTGCGTGCGTGCCTGCGTGCCTGCGTGCCTGCGTGCGTGCGTGCGTCTGTTGCATGACGTTAAACTGCTCCGTTGTAACTACCATCGTTAATGTAGTGGGTGCAGATTTAACCCATTTTGGGTTCTAAAAAGCCCTCTAAATCCTGACCTAAGCTTTCTGAAAAACTTCAAATATTTATTTACAGTAGCATTAGTTAGCATAAGTTTTTAAATGTTTGAATACTGTATATACTGTACAGAACCCCAAGAGGGGTTCCCGTCCAGAAGGGTTATAACACCAAGAGGGGTTCTTGTCCAGAAGGGTTATAACACCAAGAGGGGTTCCCGTCCAGAAGGGTTATAACACCAAGAGGGGTTCCCGTCCAGAAGGGTTATAACACCAAGAGGGGTTCCCGTCCAGAAGGGTTATAACACCAAGAGGGGTTCCCGTCCAGAAGGGTTATAACACCAAGAGGGGTTCCCGTCCAGAAGGGTTATAACACCAAGAGGGGTTCCCGTCCAGAAGGGTTATAACACCAAGAGGGGTTCCCGTCCAGAAGGGTTATAACACCAAGAGGGGTTCCCGTCCAGAAGGGTTATAACACCAAGAGGGGTTCCCGTCCAGAAGGGTTATAACACCAAGAGAGGTTCCCGTCCAGAAGGGTTATAACACCAAGAGGGGTTCCCGTCCAGAAGGGTTATAACACCAAGAGGGGTTCCCGTCCAGAAGGGTTATAACACCAAGAGAGGTTCCCGTCCAGAAGGGTTATAACACCAAGAGGGGTTCCCGTCCAGAAGGGTTATAACACCAAGAGGGGTTCCCGTCCAGAAGGGTTATAACACCAAGAGGGGTTCCCGTCCAGAAGGGTTATAACACCAAGAGGGGTTCCCGTCCAGAAGGGTTATAACACCAAGAGGGGTTCCCGTCCAGAAGGGTTATAACACCAAGAGGGGTTCCCGTCCAGAAGGGTTATAACACCAAGAGGGGTTCCCGTCCAGAAGGGTTATAACACCAAGAGGGGTTCCCGTCCAGAAGGGTTATAACACCAAGAGGGGATCCCGTCCAGAAGGGTTATAACACCAAGAGGGGTTCCCGTCCAGAAGGGTTAAGATGCATTTGCAACAGTGAAGAGAAGGCGTCAGCCTTCTAGAGGTGTGTCCGTCCGCTGTCAGAACAACAGTGGATGGATTTTGGGCCCATGGGATCAGCCACGCTACCGGGAACGATATGACGCCGGACGGCAATGCAGGAGTGGACTGGGACATGGTTTACTCTGGTGGTCCAGCCTGAGACAGCCTGGTGGTTGGAGGGGGTTTCTCTGGTGGTCCAGCCTGAGACAGCCTGGTGGTTGGAGGGGGTTTCTCTGGTGGTCCAGCCTGAGACAGCCTGGTGGTTGGAGGGGGTTTCTCTGGTGGTCCAGCCTGAGACAGCCTGGTGGTTGGAGTTGGTTTCTCTGGTGGTCCAGACTGGTTGTTGGAGGGGGTTTGGAACATGCCTACACTACTTGTGCCCATGGAATGCTGGGTGACATTCTTGTTGTATCGCGACATATTCCTTGTATAACTTTGCTCTCTCTCTGTAACTCTATGTCTCTCTCTCTCTCTCTCTCTCTCTCTCTCTCTCTCTCTCTCTCTCTCTCTCTCTCTCGCTCTCTCTCTCTCTCTCTCTCTGTAACTCTATGTCCCTCTCTCAGACCATAGACCAGTTGAGCGTCATCCAATCAGAGCTCCAGGATTCGGTGAAGGAACTGGCTAAGACCAAGAAGAGATACGCAGAGAGCGAGCAGCTCGCCCAGGCTGTGAGAGAGAGAGAGAAGTAGGTTGTGTGTGTGTGTGTGTGTGTGTGTGTGTGTGTGTGCGTGTGTGTGTACTGCATGCGCGTGTGTGTACTGTGTGTGCGTGTGCGTGCGTGCAAACACAACACAACACAACACAACACAACACAACACAACACAACACAACACAACACAACACAACACAACACAACACAACACACAGACACACACACATCTGTGTGTGTGTGTGTGTGTGTGTGTGTGTGTGTGTGTGTGTGTGTGTGTGTGTGTGTGTGTGTGTGTGTGTGTGTGTGTGTGTGTGTGTGTGTGTGTGTGTGTGTGCACTTTATGCTTTTCAATTAATACAAATTTAATGTTTTGTGTTTTGTGTTTTTTTCTTTTTTAGGTCAAAACTTGGATTATTTCAATCAAGAATTAGTTTACAGAAAGCAAGTGTGAAGGTGAGACACGCACGCACACACACACACACACACACACACACACACACACACACACACACACACAGACAGACAGACAGACAGACAGACAGACAGACAGACAGACAGACAGACAGACAGACAGACAGACAGACAGACAGACAGACAGACAGACAGACAGTAGCTTACGGTATCTACAAAAACAAGCTAAATTGTATTATTACAATATTGATTTTTGATCAAGCCACTGCCATGGTGTACAAGCACTGCCATGGTGTACAAGCACTGCCATGGTGTACAAGCACTGCCATGGTGTACAAGCACTGCCATGGTGTACAAGCACTGCCATGGTGTACAAGCACTGCCATGGTGTACAAGCACTGCCATGGTGTACAAGCACTGCCATGGTGTACAAGCACTGCCATGGTGTACAAGCACTGCCATGGTGTACAAGCACTGCCATGGTGTACAAGCACTGCCATGGTGTACAAGCACTGCCATGGTGTACAAGCACTGCCATGGTGTACAAGCACTGCCATGGTGTACAAGCACTGCCATGGTGTACAAGCACTGCCATGGTGTACAAGCTCTCTCTCTCTCTCTCTCTCTCTCTCTCTCTCTCTCTCTCTCTCTCTCTCTCTAGGTAATGTAATGTATTGTGAATGTCTCTCTCTCTCTCTCTCTCTCTCTCTCTCTCTCTCTCTCTCTCTCTCTAGGTAATGTAATGTATTGTGAATGTCTCTCTCTCTCTCTCTCTCTCTCTCTCTCTCTCTCTCTCTCTCTCTCTCTCTCTCTCTCTCTCTCTCTCTCTAGGTAATGTAATGTATTGTGAATGTCTCTCTCTCTCTCTCTCTCTCTCTCTCTCTCTCTCTCTCTCTCTCTCTCTCTCTCTCTCTCTCTCTCTCTCTCTAGGTAATGTAATGTATTGTGAATGTCTCTCTCTCTCTCTCTCTCTCTCTCCAGTTAAAAGCAAAGAGAAGTGATTGTAACTCCAAGGCGACTCAGGCCAGGAATGATTACGTGCTAACGTTAGCAGCGGCTAACGCTCATCACGACCGCTACTACCATACTGACCTTCTGACCTGTATACAGGTACGTAGTGACCTCTGACCCTAACCCTATGACCTGTGTGCTGCCCAGAGTGTTTTAGAGAAGGGAGAAGAGTCTAGGACGTGTGGAGCGTTGTCCAGGGTGTTTTAGAAAAGGGTGAAGGGTGAAGAGTCTGTGCAATAGCACAGTGCATTCTCAATGCACTCTCAATGCATTCTCAATGGCAATAGCACAAACTTTGCCATGCTACTATTCCGACATACTTACACCTAGAAACCCCATTCAAACCTATTTAGGTTCATCTTACGGTGGACACGTTTGCCTGAAAAGAAATCTTTGAAATGTTTCATAGTTTTAGAAATATAATGCTTTCAAATTTGAGAAATTCACAATGGGGCTCAATGGCAGATATTGGCACGTCAAAAAAGCACTTTCACCTAGAAACTCCATTCACACTTTTTATAATTCAGCTTACTGTGGAGACACATGCTGGAACCTTTTACTTTGAAATGATTTGTAATTTCGGAGTTATTTAACTTAAACGCCCAATGCATTCTCAATGGCAATAGCACAAACTTTGTCATGCTACTAGTCCTACATACTTACACCTAGAAAACCCATTCAAACCTATTTAGGTTCATCCTACGGTGGACATGTTTGCCTGAAAATAAATCTGTGAAATGTTTCATAGTTTTAGAAATATAGTGCTTTCAAATTTATAATGGGGCTCAATGGCAGCTCTATGGCACGTCAAAACATTACTTTCACCTAGAAACTCTATTCACACATTTTATAATTCAGCTTACCGTGGAGACACATGCTGGAACTTTTTACTTTGAAATGATTTTTAGTTTCTGAGTTATTTAACTTAAACGCCCAATGCATTCTCAATGGCAATAGCACAAACTTTGGCATGCTACTAGTCCTACATACTTACACCTATAGAAACCCCATTCAAACCTATTTAGGTTCATCTTATGGTGGACATGTTTGCCTGAAATGGAATCTTTGAATTTTTTCATAGTTTTAAAAATATATAGTGCTTTCAAATTTGAGAAATGTATAATGGGGCTCAATGGCAGATATTGGCACGTCAAAAAAGCACTTTCACCTAGAAACTCGATTCACACATTTTATAATTCAGCTTACCGTGGAGACACATGCTGGAACTTTTTACTTTGAAATTATTTGTAGTTTCGGAGTTATTTAACTTAAACGCCCAATGCATTCTCAATGGCAATAGCACAGACTTTGGCATGCTACTAGTCCTACATACTTACACCTAGAAACCCCATTCAAACCTATTTAGGTTCATCTTACGGTGGACATGTTTGCCTGAAAATATTTTTTTGAAATGTTTCATAGTTTTAGAAATATATAGTGCAAGGACACTTCGACACCAACTCTGGGGGAGCCCGGGTTTGAACTGGCAACCTTGCAGTTACCATCCAGCCACTCTACCCCCTGAGCCACCGCCGCCCTGTTTTGGCTTGGTTTTACTATAGATTATGACAGAATGGAGAGAGAAAGCTAAATTCATTGACAAAGTACATTTGGAATTTGTCACCCATCCTACACCCTATACCAGGGGTGCCCACACTTTTTGACTTGAGAGCTACTTTCAAAATGACCAGCTCGGCAAGATCTACCCACCAAATCAATTATTATACCATTGCTGAAAATATATAAAAATATGTACCTGAGGGGGCTTCGGAATAGTAGAGTTCGTTCTGTACAGTATAAGACAAATGCACTTGGAATGGGAAAGAAAGGGGAGAAATGTTTTTGTTTTTTTTATCGTTTTTTTTCTTCAATATATTTAAATGAAATACTCTTTAGGGGCATGTCATGTGATCAGCCTGCATCTACCATGTCATGTGATCAGCCTGCATCTACCATGTCATGTGATCAGCCTGCACAGCCTGCATCTACCTTTTGGGCACCCCTGGTCTAGGACGTGTGGAGCGTTGTCCAGGGTGTTTTAGAGAAGGGAGAAGAGTATGGGACGTGTGGAGCGTTGTCCAGGGTGTTTTAGAGAAGGGAGAAGAGTCTGGGACGTGTGGAGCGTTGTCCAGGGTGTTTTAGAGAAGGGAGAAGAGTCTGGGACGTGTGGAGCGTTGTCCAAGGTGTTTTAGAGAAGGGAGAAGAGTCTGGGACGTGTGGAGCGTTGTCCAGGGTGTTTTAGAGAAGGGAGAAGAGTCTGGGACGTGTGGAGCATTGTCCAGGGTGTTTTAGAGAAGGGAGAAGAGTCTGGGACGTGTGGAGCGTTGTCCAGGGTGTTTTAGAGAAGGGAGAAGAGTCTGGGACGTGTGGAGCGTTGTCCAGGGTGTTTTAGAGAAGGGAGAAGAGTCTGGGACGTGTGGAGCGTTGTCCAGGGTGTTTTAGAGAAGGGAGAAGAGTCTGGGACGTGTGGAGCGTTGTCCAGGGTGTTTTAGAGAAGGGAGAAGAGTCTGGGACGTGTGGAGCGTTGTCCAGGGTGTTTTAGAGAAGGGAGAAGAGTCTGGGACGTGTGGAGCGTTGTCCAGGGTGTTTTAGAGAAGGGAGAAGAGTCTGGGACGTGTGGAGCGTTGTCCAGGGTGTTTTAGAGAAGGGAGAAGAGTCTGGGACGTGTGGAGCGTTGTCCAGGGTGTTTTAGAGAAGGGAGAAGAGTCTGGGACGTGTGGAGCGTTGTCCAGGGTGTTTTAGAGAAGGGAGAAGAGTCTGGGACGTGTGGAGCGTTGTCCAGGGTGTTTTAGAGAAGGGAGAAGAGTCTGGGACGTGTGGAGCGTTGTCCAGGGTGTTTTAGAGAAGGGAGAAGAGTCTGGGACGTGTGGAGCGTTGTCCAGGGTGTTTTAGAGAAGGGAGAAGAGTCTGGGACGTGTGGAGCGTTGTCCAGGGTGTTTTAGAGAAGGGAGAAGAGTCTGGGACGTGTGGAGCGTTGTCCAGGGTTTTTTAGAGAAGGGAGAAGAGTCTGGGACGTGTGGAGCGTGGTCCAGGGTGTTTTAGAGAAGGGAGAAGAGTCTGGGACGTGTGGAGCGTTGTTCAGGGTGTTTTAAAGAAGGGAGAAGAGTCTGGGACGTGTGGAGCGTTGTCCAGGGTGTTTTAGAAAAGGGAGAAGAGTCTGGGACGTGTGGAGCGTTGTCCAGGGTGTTTTAGAAAAGGGAGAAGAGTCTGGGACGTGTGGAGCGTTGTCCAGGGTGTTTTAGAAAAGGGAGAAGAGTCTGGGACGTGTGGAGCGTTGTCCAGGGTGTTTTAGAGAAGGGAGAAGAGTCTAGGACGTATGGAGCGTTGTCCAGGGTGTCTCTCCCCCAGAGACAGCGAGAGGACAGCTGTCTTTCATATGTGAGCGAGGCCTTGGTGAATAATAGAGACAAGAGACAGAAGGACATGGCCGCAGGGCTACACGCACGCACGCACGCACGCACGCACGCACGCACGCACGCACGCACGCACGCACGCACGCACACACACACGCACACACAGAGAGAGAGAAAGAGGGTCATGTCTTGAGGGGACCGATCTGTCCATGTAATGATATTAATCATAAACATGTTTAGTACCAGCTACCCTCTGATACCAGGGACCCCCACCTGATACCAGGGACCCCCTCTGATACCAGGGACCCCCTCTGATACCAGGGACCCCCCTCTGATACCAGGGACCCCCTCTGATACCAGGGACCCCCACCTGATACCAGGGACCCCCCTCTGATACCAGGGACACCCACCTGATACCAGGGACCCCCCTCGGATACCAGGGACCCCCTCTGATACCAGGGACCCCCCTCTGATACCAGGGACCCCCTCTGATACCAGGGACCCCCTCTGATACCAGGGACCCCCCTCTGATACCAGGGACCCCCCTCTGATACCAGGGACCCCCCTCTGATACCAGGGACCCCCTCTGATACCAGGGACCCCCCTCTGATACCAGGGACCCCCTCTGATACCAGGGACCCCCTCTGATACCAGGGACCCCCCTCTGATACCAGGGACCCCCACCTGATACCAGAGACACCCACCTGATACCAGGGACCCCCCTCGGATACCAGGGACCCCCCTCTGATACCAGGGACCCCCTCTGATACCAGGTCCCCCATCTGATACCAGGGACCCCCCTCTGATACCAGGGACCCCCCTCTGAAAATATATTGTTCCAGTTACCCCCATCTGAAAAGATATTGTTCCAGGGACCCCCATCTGAAAAGATATTGTTCCAGGGACCCCCATCTGAAAAGATATTGTTCCAGGGACCCCCATCTGAAAATATATTGTTCCAGGGACCCCCTCTGAAAAGATATTGTTCCAGGGACCCCCATCTGAAAATATATTGTTCCAGGGACCCCCAGACGACAAGAAGATATTTGTGTCAATAAAAATAGTGTTAAACACTTTCAAGTTTGTCCTTGTACATCAGTGAAGGATCATGGGAGGTGTAGTTTTAAAGAGGAGGGTTGTTGGATAGCTATGATTGGTTGGTTAAAATGATTGTTATAGTAACACATTTAGCTGGGGACCCCCTGGAACCCCCCGAGACCCCATGGAACCCCCCCGAGACCCCTGCAGGTCCCCGGACCCCCTGGAACCCCCCGAGACCCCTGCAGGTCCCCGGACCGAGGCCTAAACATGTGTTTATGTCGCCCCCTACAGGCGCTAGATGGAGGTGTGTTTATTAAACGTGTGTTTATGTCTCCCCCTACAGGCGCTAGATGGAGGTGTGTTTATTAAACGTGTGTTTATGTCTCCCCCTACAGGCGCTAGATGGAGGTGTGTTTATTAAACCTGTGTTTATGTCTCCCCCTACAGGCGCTAGATGGAGGTGTGTTTATTAAACGTGTGTTTATGTCTCCCCCTACAGGCGCTAGATGGAGGTGTGTTTATTAAACCTGTGTTTATGTCGCCCCCTACAGGCGCTAGATGGAGGTGTGTTTATTAAACGTGTGTTTATGTCTCCCCCTACAGGCGCTAGATGGAGGTGTGTTTATTAAACCTGTGTTTATGTCTCCCCCTACAGGCGCTAGATGGAGGTGTGTTTATTAAACGTGTGTTTATGTCACCCCCTACAGGCGCTAGATGGAGGTGTGTTTATTAAACCTGTGTTTATGTCTCCCCCTACAGGCGCTAGATGGAGGTGTGTTTATTAAACGTGTGTTTATGTCACCCCCTACAGGCGCTAGATGGAGGTGTGTTTGATCACGTAAAGGATTATCTGGTGTCGTTGTGTCGGACGGAACTGGAGACGTTTCAGACCACACACTCTACCTTCACGTTCCTATTGGATAAGAGCTCCAAGGTACACGCCCACACACTCTACCTTCACGTTCCTATTGGACAAGAGCACCAAGGTACGTTCCTATTGGACAAGAGCACCAGGGTACGTTCCTATTGGACAGAGCACCAGGGTACGTTCCTATTGGACAGAGCACCAGGGTACGTTCCTATTGGACAAGAGCACCAAGGTACGTTCCTATTGGACAGATCACCAGGGTACGTTCCTATTGGACAGAGCACCAGGGTACGTTCCTATTCGACAAGGTACACGCTTACATGCAAGACAAAATCCTACTTTTAACCTATAGGTAAATGGAGGGGGTTGCAAAGATCCCATAGCTGGGGGGGTGGGGGGGGGCACAGTGATACCTTTATATATAGATATAGTATATATAGATATATAGTATATATAGATATAGTATGATATTGTAAAATAGCTAGAACCAGTGCTGATTATTTCGTTAGGACCCGCTACAGTGGTGTTCGATACGAACTTAACCGGGATGTGGAAACCTCTACTTCAATGCTCTACGAGTTGCTTAGCCATTAGCCAGTTATTCTGTCTCATCTCGAAGACTCGTACCCAAGGTAATACAAGCCATTCAAGGTATATGGGTTGTAAAGCCAGATACCTTGATTCGTATATGTTGACCTGTTGGAGATACCGCGTGCGTTGCCTGGAATCTCAGGTTTAGAAGCCATGGGAGCCGCCTTTTATGCTGTGCAAGTCTAGTGTTACGATGATGTCACCACTGTGTATATCCATCTTTGGAGTTTCAACATTAATCTGATGTCAGCGCTGGATATCGCTGTTGTCTCCATATATGGGTTAGGTTAGACTTACATTAAGCAAGAACAAAAGCATGGGAATACATCACATACATAAAATGCATTTATCATGAAACATGCGTAAGCTAAGAACGTAACTAGAACATATCTATATAATGACACTATACATATAAACTATACATATATACTATACTATGCTATACATATGTACTATGAAGTGCTATGACTACATACAATGCAATTATTGTACTGTCTACATGACATGCTATAAGTCTGTTTCAAATGCTATCTAAGTCTAAAAAGTGCTGTCTAAGAGGGTAGGGTAAGTGCTATGGGCTATGATGGAGTCTGAAAAGGTGGGTTTTCAAACTACGGCGGAAGATCGGGAGTGATGATGCAGTTCTGATTGCAACGGGAAGTGCATTCCACAGTTTTGGGGCCAGAAGGGAGAAGAGTTTGGGACGTGTGGAGCGTTGTCCCGGCGTTTTTAGTGAGGGTACTTCCAGCTTCCCTGCGTTGGCTGATCTGAGTGAGCGGGAGGGTTTGTAGGGTTCAATCATGCTTGCAAGATATGTAGGTATTGTGTTAACAGGGGCGGGTGGAGGTGCACGCGCTCAAATACGGAGCATGTCAAACAAAGCACTGCGCACACACACAGTGGCCTCTCCAATATGGCACAGTGTATGTATCATCTATATGGCAAAGCGCTGATTATCAAAACATAAAACTATAATAGTAAATACTAAACAGTGTGTGCGTCACAATATAGAAGACATAGGTCTATATATTATCATCACAGCAGCCAGCAGCAGTTTGGCACATCATCAGAATACAATCTGCATTACCTTCCACGTGAACCTTCTCCTCCTCCTCCTCCTCCTCCAACTTGATAACGTTACGTTCTCATGTTAGTTTGTTACTTATTTTCTGAGCCATGCAAATAAACATCAACCCGCACTGACCGGAGACGGAGAGGTTCATATGATGTGCCCCGCGCGTAAAGCTAAACCAGAAACAGGACAGTCATTGCGTCAGCACGGATGTAGCCTCGGAAAGCCAGACGTTTTATTTCCAGCATGGTGAGGGGAATTGGAGCAGGGTAAATATATATGAAGTTTTGCCCAAGGTCTTGTGTTTATATTCCTTTTGGCTTACATATGCTTACATATGTTATTGTCGCAACAACAACACGTTGGTCTGAGAGAGGGGGCCTTCCTGAGCGAGGGGGCTTCTGACGGCGTCGCTTACTCGCTTCCCCTCTGTCAGTGACGGAGGAGGAAGCGACGCGCAGCCGTCGGGAACCCCCCCAAGCCGACTGCCCCCCCCAACCGACCGAGGGAAAATCAACTGCTACAGAAACTGTCGGACGACCAAAAACACTAGCGGGGATTCCTGTGTTGCGTTGTATTTTTCGACAGAAGCAACAGCTGTAGCCTACCTATAGTCTGTCTCGTACCGGGCCCTGCAAGCTCTGTCACTTTTAGTCACTGGGGGGAATCGGGGAAAACGTTGCGCCAAAGCCTCCGAGCCCAACGGTCATTCAATGGAGCGTCCTGTGAGGTGAGAGAATAACAGTTACTATCCCGTTATAACACATGACATATGGTGAGAGGGAACATGGGCTTATCTTACCGAGCACCGCAGGTTAGCTTGTTCCCCGGGAGAGTCTCGACTAGACTGAGGAGGGCGGAGGCTTTTATGTTGTCTGGGTGTTGGCACGCAGGTGTCAGCTCGTCTGATAGATGAAGAGGTGGCGTGGGATGTACCGCGTCCTGAACCTGAACCACTCCAAGTGGATAGATGAAGAGGTGGCGTGGGATGTACCGCCTCCTGAACCACTCCAAGTGGATAGATGAAGAGGTGGCGTGGGATGTACCGCGTCCTGAACCTGAACCACTCCAAGTCGATAGCACATCACTCCGTCCTCCCTCTCTCTCTCTCTCTCCGGGGTTGCTAACCCATGGCGCGGTCCTCGACCGAGACGCCACAATACATATATCTATATCATTAATTGGCACAGTGATATACATTTCAAAACGATCAGGTAGAAATTGCGGATTTTAATTTAATAATAATAAAATGATAATTGAACGCAAATTCGCATCATTTTCATTATTTTGTTAACAATGCTGCTCTAACATTACATCATAGCTACAAGTTTAACCTCTCTCTCTCTCTCTCTCTCTCTCTCTCTCTCTCTCTCTCCCTCCCATTGTATGTGGATGTCTCTCTACCAGGTGGTGCAGGAGTTCAACCAACAGCTCTTTATGACAGAAAACCCAGTTTTTAAAAAAACCTCAGACTTCCTCTTCCTGCCTTCTGACAACGACCTGGTGAGACACACGCACGCACCAACGCACGCACGCACGCACACACACGTGCACACTCGCGCACACACACACACACACACGTTTTTTTTTAATATTATTTTTAAACATATGTTTATTGATTTTTCTTTACAACATAGTAATTTCAAAGCAATTATTCACATATATTTCCCCCCCACAACCCCATGGCAGCACAAATACAAAACAAAATATTCGAAGAAATATCAGGAAATGTCCATAAATAAATATGTATTGAATAATAATGAACAAATAAAAAAAAGGTTTATGCTTTATGGATTTTCTTCAACCTACTAGGACTACGGCGACATTATGGTGTGTGTGTACATGCGTGTGCATGTGTGTGTGCGTCTGTGTGTGTGTGTGTGTGTGCGTGTGTGTGTATGTGTCTGTGTGCATGTGTCTGCGTGCGTGTGCGTGTGTGTGTGTGTGTGTGCATGCGTCTGCGTGCGTGTGTGTGTGTACGTGTGCGTGTGCGTGTGTTTGTGTGTCTGTGTGCGTGCGTCTGCGTGCGTGTGCGTGTGTGTGTGTGTGCATGCGTCTGCGTGCGTGTGTGCGTCAGACTCTAGGTTCCATGCAGAAGTTGGTGGACATCGAACCTTCGCCCATCAGTACCATGAGAATGACCCTGGCACAGGTAGGGTTAATTTATACCTCATTAATTATGTCATTATTATTATTATTATTATGAATCACCGTGTTTAAACTGTGTTTAGTGTTCTAAGGTCAAAGGTTAAATAAATATCTTCTCTTCATTATTGCGATGGAAATAAAACTTCACACCTGCTTTATGAACACACAACTTGTGTGTGTGTGTGTGTGTGTGTGTGTGTGTGTGTGTGTGTGTGTGTGTGTGTGTGTGTGTGTGTGTGTGTGTGTGTGTGTGTGTGTGTGTGTGTGTAGAGTCGTCAGATGGAGTCAGACTCGTCGACTACAGAAGAACACAGTCTGAACAAGGAGGCGAGAAAATGGGCCACGAGATTAGCTCGAGAACACAAGAATATACTGCTGCATAAGAGAGTAAATATTACTACTGTACTATATATATACACAAGAATATACTGCTGCATAAGAGAGTAAATATTACTACTGTACTATATATATACACAAGAATATACTGCTGCATAAGAGAGTAAATATTACTACTATACTATATATATATATATACACAAGAATATACTGCTGCATAAGAGAGTAAATATTACTACTGTACTGTATATATACACAAGAATATACTGCTGCATAAGAGAGTAAATACTACACTACTATACTACTATATATATATACAGTTAGCTCGAGAACACAAGAATATACTACTGCAGGGGTGCCCTAGCCGCGGGCTACCAGCCCACCTAGCCGCGGGCTACCAGCCCACCTAGCCGCGGGCTACCAGCCCACCTAGCCGTGGGCTACCAGCCCACCTAGCCGCGGGCTACCAGCCCACCTAGCCGTGGGCTACCAGCCCACCTAGCCGTGGGCTACCAGCCCACCTAGCCGCGGGCTACCAGCCCACCTAGCCGCGGGCTACCAGCCCACCTAGCCGCGGGCTACCAGCCCTCGACAGTGACTCGACACGTCAAGCCCTCGACAGTGTCTCGACACGTCAAGCCCTCGACAGTGACTCGACACGTCAAGCCCTCGACAGTGTCTCGACACGTCAAGCCCTCGACAGTGTCTCGACACGTCAAGCCCTCGACAGTGACTCGACACGTCAAGTGTGTACTGTATACTGTGTATTACTAATTACAGTGTGTACTGTATATTGTGTATTACTAATTACAGTGTGTACTGTATATTGTGTATTATTAATTACAGTGTGTACTGTATATTGTGTATATTGTGTATTATTAATTACAGTGTGTACTGTATATTGTGTATTATTAATTACAGTGTACTGTATATTGTGTATTACTAATTACAGTGTGTACTGTATATTGTGTATTATTAATTACAGTGTGTACTGTATATTGTGTATATTGTGTATTATTAATTACAGTGTGTACTGTATATTGTGTATTATTAATTACAGTGTGTACTGTATATTGTGTATATTGTGTATTATTAATTAGAGTGTGTACTGTATATTGTGTATTATTAATTACAGTGTGTACTGTATATTGTGTATATTGTGTATTATTAATTACAGTGTGTACTGTATATTGTGTATTATTAATTACAGTGTGTACTGTATATTGTGTATTACTAATTACAGTGTGTACTGTATATTGTGTATTAATAATTACAGTGTGTACTGTATATTGTGTATTATTAATTACAGTGTACTGTATATTGTGTATTACTGGTTTTAAACTTAATCAGCTCGTTAAAATATGTTTCTGAAAACATATTAGGTTAGAAATGAGCTTACATTACACCCAACTAAACGCAACACTGAAATATATTTATTGCTTGTGTGTGTGCGTGCGTGCGTGCGTGCGTGCGTGCGTGTGCGTGCGTGCGTGCGTCAGTCTCTAGAGGAGTGTGAGGGTCTAGGCTCCGCCCACCTAGGCTCCGGCCAATCAGAGCAGAGCAGAGCTGATCTGGAGATGAAGAGCGACGACACCAAAGAACACATCCGAAGAGCAGAGGTGCGTGTGTGCGTGTGCGTGCATGCGTGGTTGTGTAGTTGTCTTTTGGTTTGAATCATTTATGTTGTTGTTAAAAGTGGTGGTATTTGGGCTGTGTGTGTGTGTGTGTGTGTGTGTGTGTGTGTGTGTGTGTGTGTGTGTGTGTGTGTGTGTGTGTGTGTGTGTGTGTGTGTGTGTGTGTGTGTGTGTGTGTGTGTGTGTGTGTGTGTGCCTCCACGGAGCGGGTAGAGTTCCTGCTCTCTGCAATTTACAATGTAGTCATTTATCAGACGCTCTTAATCCAGAGCGATTTACATTAGGCAAGAACAAAAAAACATGGGAATACATCACATATATAAAATGCATTTATCATGAAACATGCGTAAGCTAAGAACGTAACTAGAATATGACACTATACATATAAACTATAAATATATACTATACTATGCTGTACATATGTACTATGACGTGCTATGACTACATACAATGCAATTATTGTGCTGTCTACATGACATGCTATAAGTCTGTTTCAAATGCTATCTAAGTCTAAAAAGTGCTGTCTAAGGTGGTAGGATAAGTGCTATGGGCCATGATGGAGTCTGAAAAGGTGGGTTTTCAGACTACGGCGGAAGATTGTCCCGGCGTTTTTAGTGAAGGTACTTCCAGCTTCCCTGCGTTGGCTGATCTGAGTGCTCGGGAGGGTTTGTAGGGTTCAATCATACTTGTAAGATATGGGGGAGCCATACCTTTGGTTGCTTTGAATGCCAGCATCAGAGTTTTGTATTCTGTGCGGGCAGCGACCGGGAGCCAATGGAGGGAGCGGAGCAGGGGGGAGACATGTGAGAATTTTGGCTGGTTTAAGACCAAGCGAGCTGCGGCATTTTGGATCAGTTGGAGGGGCTTAAGTGCACATGCCGGTACGCCAGTAAGGATGGAGTTACAATAGTCGAGTTTTGACAAGACTGTTGTCTGGATTAGGAGCTGGGCTGACTCCTGGGTGAGGAACGGTCTGATTCGTCGTATGTTATAGAGTGTGAACCTACAGGATCGAGTGACAGCTGTGATGTGAGTTTTGAACGGGAGCTGACTGTCCAGGACAACACCAAGGTTCCTGGCTGTTGGGACAGACGTTACCAGGGCGTTGTCTACGGAGATAGTTAGCTCCCGCATATTGCAGGAAGAAGAGAAGCTCAGTCTTGTCTGGGTTCAGCTTGGTGCTGGCTGTGGTGGGCCGGTCCAGCCATGCCCTCCACTCAGGGCTGGATCTACCATATGGACACTTTGGGCACATGCCCAGGGGCCCTTGGGGCCCTTGGGCACCAGGGCCCCCTCAAAAAAAATGGAGCAACAATGCGCTAGATTGGCTGTTGTTCAAGGTGGGTGGGCCCACTGGGCTGTGTGAGGTCAGGTGGAGAGGTGGGTGGGCCCACTGGGCTGTGTGAGGTCAGGTGGAGAGGTGGGTGGGCCTACCTCCCATATGTCAAGCCCAGCTCCAAATAGCCATGAAAATAACTGATATGAACAGGGTCCATTATGCGTAGCAACAAACATGTATGGACCCCTTGCTTCTAGAAAGCCTGGTGTTTCAATCACTGTACAGGTTGAGGTTCACAACATTTCTACTGTTATTTCAAGTAGAGTGTCCAAGACGAGAAGAGAGAATGCTGTTTGGTTACTGTACCTCACAGGCGTCACAGCCCCCAAAAATGTGATAACAAGCTAAACCTTGCCCTGTTTAACATCAGGTCTCTAACAAATAAATCCTCCTCTGTAAATGATATAATATGTAAAGAGAAGATAGATATAATCTTTCTAACAGAGACATGGCTTAGGGTTAGGGTTAGGGTTAGGGTTAGGGTTAGGGGTTAGGGTTAGGGTTAGGGTTAGGGTTAGGGGTTAGGGTTAGGGGTTAGGGTTAGGGTTAGGTTGTGACAAAGAGACACCCCATAAAGGACCGGAGACAATAATCTCAGCCGGGACCCTGATCCGGTCAACCCAGACACAAGACCGGCTATAGATTTTTATGGAAATGGGGTAAGGGCACTGTGCTATGCATGGTTTTACTGGCCAACCAACCAACCCGGTTCTAAGTGACAGAAAATAATCAATTGGAAATTAATTTCCACAGACTCTAAAGTAAAGGGCAGGGCGAGTGGAGGAAAAATGGTCGGACATGTGGGTGTGTAAGATCCTCAAAGGTCACCATATGATCTTCCTTATCTGAGCTTACTCCTTCACATGGCCCACCAAATCTCCCACTCACTAGGATAAACTTGAGCATAGGGCAATACTAAGAGATGATAATACTAATAATAATCATCTCACGCCATCTGGAGCGTGCGCCCTTCGGGAGCATGGTGATACTAAGAGAAATGTGCCAATCTAAAGTACCTATTGCGAGGTAAAGGCAAAGGGGAGCGATGAGAACTCCCCTATAATAAGGAGGGAAATGGAAGGACTTTTGCTTACCGTCCTGGTTGGGTTGGGATTTAAATAAACCTAATCCGATTGTAAGGCAGTGTGAGAATATCAGATATGAGGATTCTTCTTTCACCCTATCTGGAGCGTGCGCCCTTCATGAACACGGTGATGGAGGAAAAATGGTCGGACATGTGGGTTAGGGTTAGGGTTAGGGTTAGGGTTAGGGTTAGGGGTTAGGGTTAGGGTTAGGGTTAGGGTTAGGGGTTAGGGTTAGGGTTAGGGTTATGGTTAGGGTTAGGGGTTAGGGTTAGGGTTAGGGTTAGGGTTAGGGTTATGGCTAGGGTTAGGGTTAGGGTTAGGGTTAGGGTTAGGGTTATGGCTAGGGTTAGGGTTAGGGTTAGGGTTAGGGTTAGGGTTAGGGGTTAGGGGTTAGGGTTAGGGTTTAGGGGTTAGGGTTAGGGTTAGGGTTAGGGTTAGGGTTATGGCTTGGCTCGGATGGAGCTGTTCTCCTAGCGCCAGCCTGTCCTGCAAACTACAGTTG
>NW_027637067.1:775999-784235 GCF_951216825.1 Electrona antarctica | reverse complement strand
CCCAGTATGCATGATTACATGAAGATATGTACCAATGCCAGGGTATAACTGGCTCTCGATGGTGACCTAATAATGATATGTTTCAGTGTCGGTGGATTAAAGGTAATGCCTCTATGTTTACAAGCATGTAATCTGACAGCAATGCCATATCAAGCACAAATTAATCATTACGTCATACGCAGCCACGGACATACGCATCGGAGCACCGGACAGACTTGCACGCTATCATCGCTATGCTTGCGCAAGTAATTAATATGTATAAATTATGAGGCACACATGTAAAGCACCTTGGATAAAGGCGCTATATAAAAGAACCATTTACACTTCAATGTAAATGTTGAAGTGAGCGGTGCCTGCTCAACAGCACCGCCCGGTGGCTGCAGCTGTTGTTGCCCGTGCTGATAGTTTGCTTATTTTAGTTGAATGTCTCTCTCTCTCTCTCTCTCTCTCTCTCTCTCTCTCTCTCTCTCTCTCTCTCTCTCTCTCTCTCTTTCTCTCTCTCTCTCTCTCTCATTGTGTGTGAATGTGTCTCTGTCTCTCTGTCTCTCTCTCTCTCTGTCTCTCTCTCTCTCTCTCTCTCTCTCTCTCTCTCTCTCTCTCTCTCTCTCTCTCTCTCTCTCTCTCTCTCATTGTGTGTGAATGTCTCTCTGTCTCTCTCTCTCTCTCATTGTGTGTGATGTCTCTCTCTCTATCTCTCTCTCTCGCTCTCTCTCTCATTGTGTGTGAATGTCTCTCTCTCTCTCTCTCTCTCTCATTGTGTGTGAATGTCTCTCTCTCTCTCTCTCTCTCTCATTGTGTGTGAATGTCTCTCTCTCAGGTTCGAGCGGCCCCTCCCCCTCCTAAGCAGCCGCCCCGCCGAGCCGCGGAGAAGACCAACGAGGAAGTGGAGATCACCTTGGTCTGACCACACCCTTTTACAAAGACACACCCCTAACAGTCTGACCACACCCTCTAATCCCAGCGAGGAGGTGGGGATCACCTTCGTATGACCACGCCCTCTGCCAGGAAGACACGCCCCTGACAGGAAGACACACCCTCATATGGAGGACACGCCCCCAAGATTTACGAAAAACTTGCGAAAAATTTGAAATTAGCAAAAAACAGGAAGACACGCCCCTAACAGGAAGACACACCCCTACCAGGAAGACACACCCGTACCAGGAAGACACGCCCCTAACAGGAAGACACACCCCTACCAGGAAGACACGCCCCTACCAGGATGACCACGCCCCTAACAGGAAGACACGCCCCTAACAGGAAGACACACCCTTAATGGGAGGACACACCCCCAAGATTTACGAAAAACTGGCTGAAAATGTGAAATTGTCAAAAAACAGGAAGACATGCCCCTAACAGGAAGACATGCCCCTAACAGGAAGACACGCCCCTAACAAGAAGACACACCCTGGAGGCTCCCCCATCCTAACCTTGTTTCCTTCTTCCTTCCCTTGTTGCCTTAAAGCCCCGCCCCCTGTCCTGGCGGCCATCTTTTTTTATTTAAACCACCCTGTTTTTCCACCAGCGTCAATTATCTAATGTAATCCTGGGAAACCCGGGGAGAGCAACGGACTGACCTCATGCCTCATTCAAAACGCTACACTCCCTCTGCCAACCTGGGGAGAGAGACGGACCGACCTCATGCTTCATACCTCCTGCCAACCTGGAGAGAGAGACGGACCGACCTCATGCTTCATACCTCCTGCCAACCTGGGGAGAGCAACGGACCGACCTCATGCTTCATACCTCCTGCCAACCCGGGGAATTCAAAATGGAGGAAATGGTGGAGGAAGGGGAGGGGCAGATACCAGGAAGAAGAATGATGTCACAGGGGAGAGGGGGAGGGGCTTAAGGAGGAAGGAGAAACAAACAAACTAGAATCTCCCTTAAACGCCCGAAGCTCATTTAAAAAATCAACTAATTTATAATAATTCATTATTGTCTTCAGACACATCGCCACTAGGGGGTGGAACTGTCTGCAGATTCATGGAGTTTCTTTTTTTTTTTTTTTAATAATAAATAACTTCCCAAAGTTTCAACGGATTCTTAAAAAAAAAGGAAAACCATCTGACTGCACAGGCGGTACACTGCAGCTAGGGGGCGACAGAACAGTAAGGCCAGGTACCATACATCACCACTAGGGGGCGACAGAACAGTAAGGCCAGGTACCACACATCACCACTAGGGGGCGACAGAACAGTAAGGCCAGGTACCACACATCACCACTAGGGGGAGACAGAACAGTAAGGCCAGGTACCACACATCACCACTAGGGGGCGACAGAACAGTAAGGCCAGGTACCACACATCACCACTAGGGGGAGACAGAACAGTAAGGCCAGGTACCACACATCACCACTAGGGGGAGACAGAACAGTAAGGCCAGGTACCACACATCACCACTAGGGGGCGACAGAACAGTAAGGCCAGGTACCGCACATCACCACTAGGGGGCGACAGAACAGTAAGGCCAGGTACCGCACATCACCACTAGGGGGCGACAGAACAGTAAGGCCAGGTACCGCACATCACCACTAGGGGGCGACAGAACAGTAAGGCCAGGTACCACACATCACCACTAGGGGGAGACAGAACAAGTTCTGCTCCCTGAGGAACTCCGTTTAGCGTAAACCTTGTTCTGCTCCCTGAGGAACTCCGTTTAGCGTAAACCTTGTTCTGCTCCCTGAGGAACTCCGTTTAACGTAAACCTTGTTCTGCTCCCTGAGGAACTCCGTTTAACGTAAACCTTGTTCTGCTCCCTGAGGAACTCCGTTTAGCGTAAACCTTGTTCTGCTCCCTGAGGAACTCCGTTTAACGTAAACCTTGTTCTGCTCCCTGAGGAACTCCGTTTAGCGTAAACCTTGTTCTGCTCCCTGAGGAACTCCGTTTAACGTAAACCTTGTTCTGCTCCCTGAGGAACTCCGTTTAACGTAAACCTTGTTCTGCTCCCTGAGGAACTCCGTTTAACGTAAACCTTGTTCTGCTCCCTGAGGAACTCCGTTTAGCGTAAACCTTCTGCATGAATGAAATCCAACTGCCAATCAGTGATTCATATTATACCGTATATTAATATTATTATTATATTATTAATATTATCCCGTCCTGTCGTGGAGGAGCGATGCCGTCTAAAGTGAACTGGAACCACAACGGTCACGCGAGTCGATGAGGCTAGCGAGTCGCTAGCCTAGCGAGTCGCTGAGGCTAGCGAGTCGCTGAGGCTAGCGAGTCACTGAGGCTAGCGATTCACTGAGGCTAGCGAGTCGCTGAGGCTAGCGAGTCACTGAGGCTAGCGATTCACTGAGGCTAGCGCGTCACTGAGGCTAGCGAGTCACTGAGGCTAGCGAGTCACTGAGGCTAGCGAGTCACTGAGGCTAGCGAGTCACTGCGGCTAGCGAGTCACTGAGGCTAGCGAGTCACTGAGGCTAGCGAGTCGCTAGCCTAGCGAGTCACTGAGGCTAGCGAGTCGCTGAGGCTAGCGAGTCGCTGAGGCTAGCGAGTCACTGAGGCTAGCGAGTCACTGAGGCTAGCGAGTCACTGCGGCTAGCGAGTCACTGAGGCTAGCGAGTCACTGAGGCTAGCGAGTCACTGCGGCTAGCGAGTCACTGAGGCTAGCGAGTCACTGAGGCTAGCGAGTCACTGAGGCTAGCGAGTCACTGAGGCTAGCGAGTCACTGAGGCTAGCGAGTCGCTAGGCTAGCGAGTCACTGAGGCTAGCGAGTCACTGAGGCTAGCGAGTCACTGAGGCTAGCGAGTCGCTGAGGCTAGCGAGTCGCTAGCCTAGCGACTTGCTGTGCTGAACGTTGCTAAGTCGCTTTAGGCCGTTAAGAGTTACGGTGTTTTAATCCTCAGAAGTTTCCTGCGCTTATTCTACAAACTGTGAATAAAGTTTTCAATCAATCGATCATGTGACGTCCGGCCAAAACGTTTTCCGCTTGGGTCAAATCCCGCCCCCTCAAACTCCTCCCACTCTTTGCCATATATAGTCCTTCCTGTATGTATCTCATGAATATTCAGTGTATATTAATCTTAGTAGAGTTACAGTACATTACTGTCGTTTCATTAGAATAACATTATAATGTAATTATAATAATATTAGAATAACATTATAATGTAATTATAATAATATTAGAATAACATTATAATGTAATTAGAATAACATTAGAATAACATTATAATGTAATTATAATAATATTAGAATAACATTATAATGTAATTATAATAACATTAGAATAACATTATAATGTAATTATAATAATATTATAATAACATTATAATGTAATTATAATAACATTAGAATAACCTCATAAATGTAGTGAGAGTTTATCCTATGTAAATAAATTCAGCATGAGAGAGAGAGAGAGAGAGGCTGGATCCTCTCCTGTACTCAAGGTCTCTCGCCCATTACGCTTAGACGATAGAACACCGAAGTTACGTTCTCTGTCGCTAGAGAGCATGTTGGCCCACCCATGGTGGCCCGCCCATGTTGGTCTGGCCCACCCATGGTGGCCCACCCATGTTGGTCTGGCGACCCACGGTGGCCCACCTATGTTTGCCCACCTATGTTGGCCCACCCATGGTGGCCCACCCATTGTGGCCAACCCATCTGGTCTATCCATGGTGGCCCACCCAACCAACCATGTGATTTGTAATTAATAGGAAATTAGATTTTGTTTTGGTCAAGTACTCCTTCAATTCACCCCGCCCCTTTTCTCCAGCCTAACGGCGATGTAGCACTTTTAATTTAAAACATTATTTTATAAATAATATGATCCTATAAACTATAAAACACTTTTTAATTTAAAACATTATTTTATAACCTTCCTGAATAATATGATCCTAAAAACAATAAAATACCTTTTATTAATTTTAAAACGTTTTATTTCTAACTTCCTGCAGTGTAATCCGGTCCCATTGCTTCCTGAACCTCGTAAGACCTGCCTGTGTTTTTTTACAGTGTTGATTTCTCTGAGATCTGAACTTAAAGGGATAGTTCAGATTTGTTTAACTTAAGCTGTATGAAATACTTGCCATTAATATAGTGGTTGCAACTGTATTAATTGATTGCCCAAGTCCCGTGGTGGGAGTTCTGTTCTGGTTTTGGTGAAATATTAAGTAGTTCCGGTCATTTTGTGGGGGGCACTGGGGGCCACGCAGTAAAAGCAAATGAATCCACAAAACTAACGTCATTTGTGTTGACCTATTTCTAAAATATTAGTGCAACTTTCGTTCATTTTTTACCCCTCTATCACATGGAACTATGTTTTTTGTGTCCATATCACTACGCCCAAAAAATGATAGAGGTAGTCAAAGTTGAACGAAAGTTGCTCTAATATTTTTTAAATAGGTCAACAATACACATTTTTGTGAATTAATTTACCCACAAAATGACCGGAACTGCTTAATATTTCACCAAAACCAGAGCAGAACTCCCACCACGGGACTCGGGCAATCAATTAATACAGTTGCAACCACTATATTAATGTATTTCATACAACTTAAGTTAAAAACATCTGAACTATCCCTTGAAGACATTATTTTTTTTAACAAACTTGTTTTGAAGTTTAAAGGTTTTTGTCACCTATAAAAATCATTTTATACATTTCTATTGTTAGGAATTCTCTGGAGTTGCTTTGAAACAATCCTCCCTTTTTACAACAATCCCTTTTATTTAGTTTAAATAATTTATTGTATTTTGTTCATCTTTTGCTTGCCTGAAGCTGCTAATTATAATAATTATAAATCTTTATAATTATGATAATAATTATAATTAGTATCATAAGTATAATAATTATAAATCATTATAATTAATTAGTATTGGTGGGACAGCTGGCCGGTTGCCATGGTTACCACAATATTGGTTAATGGAAACAGATGCATATGATTATGATTATGATTATGATTATGATTATGATTATGATTATGATTATTATTGTTATTATTATATCATTGGTTGTAAAAAATAATAATACAAAAATGAAAAGTTTGTATTTATTGTGTACGATTGTTAATTATTAAAAAATATGGAAAAGTTGTTTGTCCTGTAGTCTCTCTCTCTTTCTCTCTCTCTCTCTCTGTGTGTGTGTGTGTGTGTGTGTGTGTGTGTGTGTGTGTGTGTGTGTGTGTGTGTGTGTGTGTGTGTGTGTGTGTGTGTGTGTGTGTGTGTGTGTGTGTGTGTGTGTGTGCGTGCGTGCGTGCGTGCGTGCGTGCGTGCGTATTATATTATATTATATTATATTATATTATATTATATTATATTATATTATATTATATTATATTATATTATATTATATTATATTATATTATATTTACAGATGGAGTGAGAGTGGTTTTGATTTGTTGAGCCAGATGGAGTGAGAGTGGTTTTGATTTGTTGAGCCAGATGGAGTGAGTGGTTTTGGAGACTTAAAGGACCTTATAACATCAAATTCAACTTTTTCAATTTATTTTGTGTTTTTGGGGCTCCCATGTGTGTTTTCTATCCCCACAAATAACCAATTTTGAACAATCAGGCTTTCATATCATATGGGTGTTTTAATGGATTGCATTTCCACTTTGTTTACAATGTCCACCATTGTTGATTTTCCAAACTGGCATGGAATGGAAACAAGCCTGGTTTTATCTAGCATCAGTATTATAATGACTCAAATATTAAATAACCTGCATATCAGCACCCCCACCACCTCAGGGCATTGTGGTACTGCAGCCAAAACTGCTTTCAAAGTCCAGAAAGAAATGACAAGGCCTGGTTGTATCAGAGTGTTGATTGAGGCTCAAACCATTAGAAATAACTTTGAGGGACATAGACAATATGATATTAAATATTAAAAGCAGTTTTAAAATGCATGTTATTTGCGCTTTAAGATATTCTTCTAGCTAAGAGTGTTGCAAGAGCAATAATCTCTAACTTGTGATGCTTGTACTGTAAGATTTACAGCCATGACAATATTCCCTCCAGATTTACACTGGCCATGACAATATTCCCTCCAGATTTACACTGGCCATGACAATATTCCCTCCAGATTTACACTGGCCATGACAATATTCCCTCCAGATTTACACTGGCCATGACAATATTCCCTCCAGATTTACACTGGCCATGACAATATTCCCTCCAGATTTACACTGGCCATGACAATATTCCCTCCAGATTTACACTGGCCATGACAATATTCCCTCCAGATTTACACTGGCCATGACAATATTCCCTCCAGATTTACACTGGCCATGACAATATTCCCTCCAGATTTACACTGGCCATGACAATATTCCCTCCAGATTTACACTGGCCATGACAATATTCCCTCCAGATTTACACTGGCCATGACAATATTCCCTCCAGATTTACACAGGCCATGACAATATTCCCTCCAGATTTCTCAGAGACTCAGCCATTTCCATAGCTCCAATCATCACCCACATAGTAAACCTCTCCATCAAACAGGGACGGGTCCCCAAGATTTTAAACTAGCCAAAGTAACCCCCCTGCACAAGAAAGGGAATAAATTAGACCCCGGCAACTACCGCCCTATTTCTATTCTAAGCTCCATCTCGAAAGTGATGGAAAAAATAGTCTATGAACAGGTTGAAAAGTATCTTGCCACAAATAAATGAATGTACGAGTTCCAATCTGGTTTCAGAACATCCCACTCAACTGACACATGCCTCCTCTATTTGAGCGACCACATCAAACACGAGGTGGATGCTGGCAAATACTGCGGCATGGTCATGCTGGACCTCCAAAATGCTTTTGACACCGTGAACCACTCCATATTGGTTAACAAGCTAAAAGCAATTGGTTTCGATAGCACATCAGTGAGCTGGATGTAATCCTACCTGGAGGGGAGAGAACAGATGGTGGAGGTGAATGGAACACTGTCCCCCCCTCCCAGTGAACTGTGGCGTTCCACAAGGAAGCATACTAGGGACTTTACTGTTCCTAATATATGTAAACGACATGACATCAGCTTGTGACTGCAACTTGTTACTGTGAGCAGATGACTAGATATTCCACTGTTACGTTCTTAGCTTACGCATGTTTCATGATAAATGCTTTTTATATATGTGATGTATTCCCTTTTTGTTTTTAGTTTAGTTTAGTTTTATTTGCACGTGATGTACATTAAAAGAAAAACAAAGGAAATTTCAAATTGCATGAAATACATTTGTATGAAAATAAAAATAAAACAAATTTTATCGAGACTTCCTTAAAGCTGCCAAGGGAGCTTAAGCTAGTTATAATAA
>NW_027637067.1:770999-773499 GCF_951216825.1 Electrona antarctica | reverse complement strand
GCTGGGTGATCTTGCGGCTTGTTGTTGATGTTTCCTGCTCGGTGGATCTAAATCTACACCAACCAATCAGAGGACAGACAGCTGGTGGATCACTTTATCAGCTTTGATTAGAATCACAGCGTTTCATTTGATCTGACATTAATGTTTATAATTTAACATTTATTCAGATCTACCGCTGTCTGTCTGTCTGTCTCTGATCTGACATCTACCGCTGCAATCTGGAAGACAAGACAAACCAAGGTCTGTCTGTCTGTCTGTCTGTCTTCATGGAGGATATCAGTGTAAACATTGTGGAGGTTGTTCCGGAGGTTTAGGGAGGATGTCAGAACATTTCATCCCAGCCACGGTGTCTCCTCCTCGGATACAATGCAGCTGCATCCTCCCTCCTCCTAACGACCCCCATGTTGTTTATTATGACTTTAAATCAGCTGTGTGTTCAGTAACAGTGTTAAATAGCTCTATATTGTGACAGTAATCATTGCTATAGAGTGTGTTCAGTAACAGTGTTAAATAGCTCTATATTGTGACAGTAATCATTGCTATAGTGTGTTCAGTAACAGTGTTAAATAGCTCTATATTGTGACAGTAATCATTGCTATAGAGTGTGTGTTCAGTAACCGTGTTAAATAGCTCTATATTGTGACACTAATCATTGCTATAGAGTGTTTGTGTTAAATAACTTTCCGTTTTAATATTTTGGAATGTTTGTGTTTCCAGGGGGCGGGGCTTATCTAACTGACGACAGGTGAGCTGTCAATCACCACGAGCCACGCCCACCCTAATCCTGAGCTGATCCACTCCAGGCTTTTACTCTGAAATGACCTGATCCACTCCAGGCTTTTATTCTGAAATGACCTGATCCACTCCAGGCTTTTACTCTGAAATTACCTGATCCACTCCAGGCTTTTACTCTGAAATGACCTGATCCACTCCAGGCTTTTATTCTGAAATTACCTGATCCACTCCAGACGTTTACTCTGAAATTACCTGATCCACTCCAGCCTTTTATTCTGAAATGACCGGATCCACTCCAGGCTTTTACTCTGAAATTACCTGATCCACTCCAGGCTTTTACTCTGAAATGACCTGATCCACTCCAGGCTTTTACTCTGAAATGACCTGATCCACTCCAGGCTTTTACTCTGAAATTACCTGATCCACTCCAGGCTTTTATTCTGAAATTACCTGATCCACTCCAGACTTTTACTCTGAAATGACCTGATCCACTCCAAGCTTTTATTCTGAAATAACCTGATCCACTCCAGGCTTTTACTCTGAAATGACCTGATCCACTCCAGACTTTTACTCTGAAATGACCTAATCCACTCCAGGCTTTTACTCTGAAATGACCTGATCCACTCCAGGCTTTTACTCTGAAATGACCTGATCCACTCCAGACTTTTATTCTGAAATGACCTGATCCGCCCCGACAACTTTTACTTTGGAATGCAGTAATTAAGGTGTGGTTGAGCCAATGGGGGCCAAGCAGACCAAAGAGCCTAGCGGTTCGGGCTCCGGTTGGAGTCCGTCCCACGGCTGGAAGAGAGCGTCGCGAAGCGGAGAAAACCGAGACATCCTGGCTTCCTGGTTGAAGTCTGGAGCTCCGCCTCCTCCCTACCAGCGACGAATCAGCATGATCCAGGAAATGATGCTGATGGCCAAACAAGGCAAGCACGACGAGGCCACGGAGATGTTGAAGACCCTGAGACAGGTATGCCCTAATATGGTCATTACACACACAGACAGGTAACGAATATGGACATTACACACACAGACAGGTACGCCCTAATATGGTCATTACACACACAGACAGGTAACTAATATGGTCATTACACACACAGACAGGTACGCCCTAATATGGTCATTACACACACAGACAGGTAACTAATATGGATATTACACACACAGACAGGTACGCCAAATATGGACATTACACACACAGACAGGTACGCCAAATATGGACATTACACACACATACAGGTACGCCAAATATGGTCATTACACACACAGACAGGTACGCCAAATATGGTCATTACACACAGACAGGTATGTCCAAAAATGGTCATTGTGACTGACAGGTGTCAATCATTGTGACTGACAGGTGTCAGTGTTCAAATGAGACCCATGTCACACATTGTGACTGACAGCTGTCAGTCATTGCGACTGACAGATATATAACATCATCTGTAGATTTTGAATATATGCAAATGATATGCAAATCAATCATATGCAAACTGTCCAAACACTCATCGTAGAGATTGTGTGTGTGTGTGTGTGTGTGTGTGCCTGTAAGCTTTTGATTGATTGATTGATTGATTGATTGATTCAATATTTTATTAACACAATCCCCGCCAAAGAACGTAGCCTGCGTTATTTGTCGGAAAGCGACGCTGCCAAAATACGTATCTAGGTTTATGCAGTTGTGTAAACGTGTTTGATCCGATCTGGTGGAAAGGCTACGAACATTAGCATCGGATGGCTAACTGTTGTTAGCTTAGAC
>NW_027637067.1:748499-765999 GCF_951216825.1 Electrona antarctica | reverse complement strand
TACTGCTGTCCATGCTGACCGATGCTCTGAAGGTATGTTACTGTTACTGTTACTGTTGTCCATGCTGACCGATGCTCTGAAGGTATGTTACTGTTACTGTTACTGTTGTCCATGCTGACCGATGCTCTGAAGGTATGTTACTGTTACTGTTACTGCTGTCCATGCTGACCGATGCTCTGAAGGTATGTTACTGTTACTGTTGTCCACGCTGACCGATGCTCTGAAGGTATGTTACTGTTACTGTTGTCCATGCTGACCGATGCTCTGAAGGTATGTTACTGTTACTGTTACTGTTGTCCACGCTGACCGATGCTCTGAAGGTATGTTACTGTTACTGTTACTGCTGTCCACGCTGACCGATGCTCTGAAGGTATGTTACTGTTACTGCTGTCCACGCTGACCACCCTGCTCTGTCTGGAGACGCTGGTCCTGAATGGAAACAGAGCTGTTCTAAAGGAGCTGACCGATGCTCTGAAGGTATGTTACTGTTATAACACACATATTTAATAACATATAAGGTATGTTGCTGCCCACACTGACCTTGTTACCGTGTTTAGAGACGTTAGCGCTGAACAGGTCCTAACGGAGTGATACTCTGTAGGTCTGGACAGACCTGGGGAACATCCTTACCTTACCTTACCAACCAACCTTACCTCATATTAATAATAACTAGACCTGTACGTGCCCGTCGCAGTCGGCCACCGGCCTACTTGGGAACCTAATGATATACGTTTTAACTGTCAGCCGGTGTCCCACATGGAGATCTGTGTGTGTGCCTGTGTGTGAAGACTGCAAACTGAAAAGTGTACTTGGCAATCAATTCGGCCCACTGGCAGAGCCTGATTGGTTGAGCCTCAATTGGCTGAGGCAGAGGCTGGAAATTGCACAGGTGAAAGGAGTTGGCCTCATTAAGCCCACTGGCAGAGCCTGACCAGGTGAAAGGAGTTTGCCTCATTAGGCCCACTGGCAGAGACTGACCAGGTGAAAGGAGTTGGCCTCATTAGGCCCACTGGCAGAGCCTGACCCAGGTGAAAGGAGTTGGCCTCATTAGGCCCACTGGCAGAGCCTGACCAGGTGAAAGGAGTTGGCCTCATTAGGCCCACTGGCAGAGCCTGACCCAGGTGAAAGGAGTTGGCCTCATTAGGCCCACTGGCAGAGCCTGACCAGGTGAAAGGAGTTGGCCTCATTAGGCCCACTGGCAGAGCCTGGCCAGGTGAAAGGAGTTGACCTCATTAGGCCCACTGGCAGAGCCTGACCAGGTGAAAGGAGTTGGCCTCATTAGGCCCACTGGCAGAGCCTGACCAGGTGAAAGGAGTTGGCCTCATTAGGCCCACTGGCAGAGCCTGGCCCAGGTGAAAGGAGTTGGCCTCATTAGGCCCACTGGCAGAGCCTGACCAGGTGAAAGGAGTTGGCCTCATTAGGAACACTGGCAGAGCCTGACCAGGTGAAAGGAGTTGGCCTCATTAGGCCCACTGGCAGAGCCTGACCAGGTGAAAGGAGTTGGCCTCATTAGGCCCACTGGCAGAGCCTGGCCCAGGTGAAAGGAGTTGGCCTCATTAGGCCCACTGGCAGAGCCTGACCAGGTGAAAGGAGTTGGCCTCATTAGGAACACTGGCAGAGCCTGGCCAGAGCCTTTTGTGGTGGTTCTGGAGAACCGTGGGTCCGACCGACTCAATACCTGGCCCTGCACTCCCTGTGGGGGTGTGGAACGCGTGTGTCGAATGTGAAGTCGGTGGAGCGAACGGTTCTTGAGTTATGTGCATTACAACCGTACACACACACACACACACACACGTACACACACACACACACACGTACACACACAGACGTGGCGCATACTAGGTAGGATAACAGTAGGATATCAGTAGGATTATAATAATAATAATAATAATAATCATGTGTTTACAGGACCCAGGGCTGTTCCCCAGCGTCACATGGATTGACCTCGGCAACAATGTGGATATATTCTCCTTACCTCAGCCCTTCCTGGTCAGTCTGAGGAAGCGCTGTCCTCGAGCCCAGGGCAACCTGCCCACCATCCTGGAGTTTGGAGAGAGTCAGGCCTCGGACCCCCCCGGACCCCCCCCGCCCCCCCGAGGGGGGAGGGGGGAGGACACAGAGGAGGAGACGGACGTGGAGGACAGCAACATGACCGTTAGCATGGGAGAGCTGCGCTCTGAAGAGGAGGTAAATATATATATGAATATATACTACTGTATACTGTAATATATGTATATGAATATATACTACTGTATATTGTAATATATGTATATAAATATACTACTGTATACTGTAATATACTACTATATACAGCAACATGACCATTAGCATGGGAGAGCTGCGCTCTGAAGAGGAGGTAAATATATATATGAATATATTCTACTAGAGCCGGAAAGGGCGTCTACATTTATATGTCTATGGGCTACACCATGTGGTTGGTTAGGGTTAGTTAGGTTAGGTTAGGTTAGGTTAGGTTAGGTTAGGTTAGGTTAGGTTAGGTTAGGTTAGGTTAGGTTAGGTTAGTTGAAATGAAATGAAATGAAATGAAATTAAATGATTACTATATTTACCCAGGGTATCTGGGCTAAGCTCAAGAACTTGTTTCCAGCCAGGCCCTGCTCATAGTTAGGGTTAATACAATTGGGAAGTGGTCTGATATCCTGATTGAAGAGCAGATGTCACTGACAGAGATGGATAGTCCACGGGATATAATCAGGTCTAAAGTATGGCCCAAATCATGCGTTGGGCCGGCCACTGACTGAGTTAGGTTAAAAGAGTCTAAAAGGTTAAAAATGTCCTTGACTAGTGGCTTAGACGGGCAGCATGCTAATGTGGTCTCGTAAATATAGTCCATAAGCCATATCTGCAATATTCTGTCAATAATTATACTACACTTTGGTTATTGTGCTAATGTCATGGTTCATGAGAGAGTAGACACATTGGTTGATCATCATTGGTGAGGAGACTGCCGGTCTAGACTCAGAGCAATCACTCAGCCTGAGTACCTTCCATTGTTCTAACTCTTTGAAGCTTGGTCTCAGGTGTGAATCAAAACACACAGGGACAGCCACTTGGCTATCTCTCTGCAATATGTTGATCTGTATGTAAATCTTAACCACACCCAGAATTCAACTGTTGTTTTGTGAAGGTATATTTTGTCTGTTACTGCAATGTAAAATTCATCAGTCTTGGCTGGCCACCACGGTGGTCAGGCAGTCTGCTGGGAGCTCCCGTGGCCCGGCTTGGCCATGGGGCGAAGCTCTCTCTCTCTGTCTTTGGTCTGAAATAAATGGTCAACATGGATCTTCAGTTCACTCTCTCTCTGCCTGTTTCTCTTCGAGCTGATGTAAGGCGTTGACTCTACAGTTTGCTATTTAGACTAGAGTTCAGTTTTCTCTAGTTTACTGAGTTTACTGGGGTCAGTTGTGTGTGAAAATACACCACACTAACACTGATGCTACACCATGTGGTTGGTTAGGGTTAGCTATGCTAACACTGATGCTACACCATGTGGTTGGTTGACTGTTTGATAGCAGCTTCAGGGATCAACAGTATGATCACAGAACACCCAACATGGGGACTGTTTGATAGCAGCTTCAGGGATCAACAGTATGATCACATGGGGACTGTTTGATAGCAGCTTCAGGGATCAACAGTATGATCACAGAACACCCAACATGGGGACTGTTTGATAGCAGCTTCAGGGATCAACAGTATGATCACAGAACACCCAACATGGGGACTGTTTGATAGCAGCTTCAGGGATCAACAGTATGATCACAGAACACCCAACAACAAGTGTCACAGTTCTTCATGACTGAAACTGCCCCTGAGATCGATTCGGTATATGATGTCAATCAGTAGTATTTATATTGTCCTGCCCATGCAATAGCCAATGGCTGCTGATGTGGGCATATAGCCAAGCTATTTCAGTAGACTATTATGGTTGATTGTTTATTAATGAAGTCTAATAAATAAACATGTATTTAATATAAATGAATCAATTTAATTAAATATTGCGCCCATTTAAAGAACAACTCAGATTCAGAATCAGAACTCTTATGTTGTTATAAACAGAATAGGCTACTTCATTGCAGTTAATTAATCCAGTGCAGTAGTAGCCCTTCCTTACTGACCACAGTGACCACCAAGTGACCCCAAAGGCTAATATGGTATGTGAAATCCACCATCCATCCCAGGGCCAAATTAGCCATTGGGCCAGTGGAACCGGGTCCCAGGGGCCCTTGGCTGTCAGGGGCCCTTTGAGGAAACTGGACCGCGTGGTACTGGGTTTGAGGCCCTGAAATTGGCCATTGATTTTGTTAAATTTAGGTAAAGAAAAACCATACAAAAACACAAAAAAATGTGCACGCACGCGCACTATGGGGCCCCCAACACATTACCGGCTCAGGGGCCCTCATGGGAGTTAATCCGTCCCTGATCCATCCAGCTTCAACCGCTTATCAGTAGTCGGGTCACGGGGGAAACAGCTCCACCAGAGAGCCCCAGACTTCCCTCTCCAGGGCAACATTAGTAACGTCCTCCTGGGGGATCCCGAGGCGTTCCAAGGCCAGTTAGTCGATGTGATCCAATAACCCGATAATGGCGCTGCTTCGCCGCGTGGTCGTATAAGTGTTCCTTATTTCAAGATCTCAAAGGTGGCAACCCTAGCTACAACAATGACAATAACATGGAGCTACCATGTGGTTGGTTAGTGTTAGGGTTAGCTATGCTAACACTGATGCTACACCATGTGGTTGGTTAGGGTTAGGGTTAGCTATGCTAACACTGATGCTACACCATGTGGTTGGTTAGGGTTAGGGTTAGCTATGCTAACACTGATGCTACACCATGTTGTTGGTTAGGGTTAGGGTTAGCTATGCTAACACTGATGCTACAACAATGACAACTAGAAAGGTCGCAATTTTTCAAAATTGCAAAGTGTCGTTGCCGCAGTCGCTTACATAGGCCCCTCCCACTAATATTGCCAGCCAATTACAATGTCGCGTCACCCCTGTGGTCATGTGTAAGTAATTCGGAGGGGATGTATGCCCCCAAAAATCATGTTTTTTGCGACAAACGGGAAAAAAAATATTTTACGACCTACGGTTCAAGAGTTATAAGCCAAAACGTAAAGTGGGCTGTTATAGCGCCACCATGAGGCCAACCGATAACATTATAAGTTGATTAATTTTAGTAATTATTATGAACTTACCCTCCAAGTTTTGTAACTATAGTGCTTACAGTCTCTGAGGAAAAAATACTTGAATGTGAGAAAATGCAAAAAATCGCACTTTCCCATTCATGTCAATGGGGAAATTTTATTCACTAATAAATTAATATCAACTATACAACATTTCTCTTAAAAAAATACAAGCACATCCTTCCCGATGAAGCCGGTCAATTTGAGATATGGCTCAAGTGCGTGCTGCCAAAACTGTGGGAGGAGTAGCGTATCAAAAAAAAGGTTACTCTAGTGGAACAATAAAGAAAGTGTTACAATTACTATAGTCTGGTTGCCCTTTGGGCAACCACACTAATAACATGGAGCTACACCATAGGGTTAGTCAGGGAGCTCTTCTTCTCCTTTGGTTTTTCACGCATTATTCTGGCCCTGGCGCCACTATTCCCCCTAGAGGGCTAGTGTGGATTGTATTAACACATTAAGCGGCCAGGGTTATTTAATCCATTACATTAATGCGCCCAGTCGATTTATAAACACGGACCCCTTTTCCGGACGGACCGGCGGAAGTGGTTGATGTGTGTGTAGCAGCTAACAATAGCCACACTCTAGAGTCGATCGACAACAACGGGAGACAAGAATAAATCTATCGAGACTAGCGACTGGACCGTGGAGCGCCGTCTAACACAGGATCTTTTTTCATAAAAAGACGGGATGATTTAGATCGCGAGTTATGAACGTTTTAAGATTTTTGTTTTCATCAGCTAAACAGGGGAGGGAGTTTTTCGATGACGTCTCACTCTTGCACATCACGGGAAGAGCCCAGCAGGCGCGCCTGGGCTATGGAGCCATGCGATCTGTTCTCGTATCAATAAACCTCGTCTTTTGGACAATACTTCGTCCTGAGCGTCGGGCGTTACTAATAGAAAGGACAAAGAACTTTGTCCTGGGCGTTCAGACGAGTCCTCCATCATTGCTTCCAGTCATCCTGGTTCTCCATACATCAACCATAATGGCCTTCGTTAACCATAATGCACTGTGTTTTAACATAATGCACTGTGTTTTAACATAATGCAGTGTGTTGTGTTCTAGGTGGAGATGGACTCCATTACCCATAATGCTCTGTGTTGTGTTCTAGGTGGAGATGGATGGGGAGATGGAGACTCCATTACCCATAATGCACTGTGTTATGTATTAGGTGGAGATGGACTCCATTACCCATAATGCATTGTGTTGTGTTCTAGGTGGATATGGATGGGGAGATGGACTTCATTACCCATAATGCTCTGTGTTGTGTTCTAGGTGGAGATGGACTTCATTACCCATAATGCTCTGTGTTGTGTTCTAGGTGGAGATGGACTCCATTACCCATAATGCACTGTGTTGTGTTCTAGGTGGAGATGGACTTCATTACCCATAATGCTCTGTGTTGTGTTCTAGGTGGAGATGGACTCCATTACCCATAATGCTCTGTGTTGTGTTCTAGGTGGAGATGGAAGGGGAGATGGACTTCATTACCCATAATGCTCTGTGTTGTGTTCTATGTGGAGATGGATGGGGAGATGGAGACTCCATTACCCATAATGCACTGTGTTATGTATTAGGTGGAGATGGACTCCATTACCCATAATGCACTGTGTTGTGTTCTAGGTGGATATGGATAGGGAGATGGACTTCATTACCCATAATGCTCTGTGTTTTGTTCTAGGTGGAGATGGACTTCATTACCCATAATGCTCTGTGTTGTGTTCTAGGTGGAGATGGACTCCATTACCCATAATGCACTATGTTGTGTTCTAGGTGGAGATGGACTTCATTACCCATAATGCTCTGTGTTGTGTTCTAGGTGGAGATGGACTCCATTACCCATAATGCTCTGTGTTGTGTTCTAGGTGGAGATGGAGACTCCATTACCCATAATGCTCTGTGTTGTGTTCTAGGTGGATATGGATGGGGAAATGGACCTCATTACCCATAATGCAGTGTGTTGTGTTCTAGGTGGAGATGGACTCCATTACCCATAATGCTCTGTGTTGTGTTCTAGGTGGAGATGGAGACTTCATTACCCATAATGCTCTGTGTTGTGTTTTAGGTGGAGATGGATGGGGAGATGGACTTCATTACCCATAATGCTCTGTGTTGTGTTCTAGGTGGAGATGGATGGGGAGATGGACTTCATTACCCATAATGCTCTGTGTTGTGTTCTAGGTGGAGATGGACTCCATTACCCATAATGCTCTGTGTTGTGTTCTAGGTGGAGATGGATGGGGAGATGGAGACTCCATTACCCATAATGCTCTGTGTTGTGTTCTAGGTGGAGATGGATGGGGAGATGGACTCCATTACCCATAATGCTCTGTGTTGTGTTCTAGTTGGAGATGGATGGGGAGATGGAGACTCCATTACCCATAATGCTCTGTGTTGTGTTCTAGGTGGAGATGGACTCCATTACCCATAATGCTCTGTGTTGTGTTCTAGGTGGAGATGGATGGGGAGATGGAGACTCCATTACCCATAATGTTCTGTGTTGTGTTCTAGGTGGAGATGGATGGGGAGATGGAGACTCCATTACCCATAATGCACTGTGTTATGTATTAGGTGGAGATGGACTACGTTACCCATAATGCTCTGTGTTGTGTTCTAGGTGGAGATGGATGGGGAGATGGAGACTCCATTACCCATAATGCACTGTGTTATGTATTAGGTGGAGATGGACTACGTTACCCATAATGCTCTGTGTTGTGTTCTAGGTGGAGATGGACTCCATTACCCATAATGCTCTGTGTTGTGTTTTAGGTGGAGATGGATGGGGAGATGGACTTCATTACCCATAATGCTCTGTGTTGTGTTCTAGGTGGAGATGGACTCCATTACCCATAATGTTCTGTGTTGTGTTCTAGGTGGAGATGGATGGGGAGATGGACTCCATTACCCATAATGCTCTGTGTTGTGTTCTAGGTGGAGATGGATGGGGAGATGGAGACTCCATTACCCATAATGCACTGTGTTATGTATTAGGTGGAGATGGACTCCATTACCCATAATGCACTGTGTTGTGTTCTAGGTGGATATGGATGTGGAGATGGACTTCATTACCCATAATGCTCTGTGTTGTGTTCTAGGTGGAGATGGACTTCATTACCCATAATGCTCTGTGTTGTGTTCTAGGTGGAGATGGACTCCATTACCCATAATGCACTGTGTTGTGTTCTAGGTGGAGATGGACTTCATTACCCATAATGCGTAAAGTTACTTTACTTTACTTTACTTTATGAAAGTAACTTTTAAAGTTACTTTACTTTACTTTAAAAAAAATAATAATATAAAAAACGATTTAAAAGAAGGTTTTTTGTTCTGTCGCACAGTAAGAGAAAAGACAACTCCCTCCTAACATTATGAAATGTAGTGGAACAATAAAACATGTTCAGACAGAGATTTTGAGTAGTGATCGACCGATATGGTTTTTGGCCGATATATCCGATCACCGATTAGTGGACAATCAAAAAGCCGATAGCCGATATTATGAGCCGATATGAATTTAAGTTAAAAAAAAGGAAGTGCAAGAAGCACCAACATCGTTTCAGTAACACTTCCCCCCTCCATCAAATGCAGCTTTTTTTTTATTCAAGTGCAAACATGTACTGTAGCAGCATATATATACTTTTTTCAATATCTATCTATCGATCTATCTATCTATCTATCTATCTATCTATCTATCTATCTATCTATCTATCTATCTATCTATCTATCTATCTATCTATCTATCTATCTATCTATGAATGCACCAAGTGTGTGTGTGTGTGTGTGTGTGTGTGTGTGTGTGTGTGTGTGTGTGTGTGTGTGTGTGTGTGTGTGTGTGTGTGTGTGTGTGTGTGTGTGTGTGTGTGTGTGTGTAATTGTCCAGAACCGCCCCAAAAAGGCCTCTGCCCGGGCTCTTGACCGGGCAAATGCCCAGCATCCATATATGGAGCTGGCCTGTTCTGACCTCACAGCACTCCATATTTGGGCATGCCTGACACAGAACTCCATATATGGGCATAAAAGGGAGACAGACATAATATCTGGGTGGGGCATTAATTTCCAACTTGCATCGTTCCAAGTAGATCAGTGCCCAATGGGCTGTAGAGGCTCTATGGACACCGTTCTAGTTTATCAAAATTGGTGATCTACAAGCCCACAGCACATTGCATCATGACATGTTGAGAGCTTGTAGATCTGCTGCCCAAACTCTCCAAAGCCATGTGACCTTGTTGTTTTTACTCCACCACTGAAATTTGCCACTTTCAAGATCACTGGCCACTTTTTTAATGCATGTAGAATTAGTTTGTACCATTCATTTTATAGCAATAAAAGATAATATGTCTCAAAACACTGGCCAACAGTAAAATGATTGGCAACTAAATGAATATGAACTAGAAATTAAGACTGACAATGCTACTGATTGGTTCATTCCTCACTGGCATGCAGTTAGTTATTGCATATAGCCAAAATGCAATAATCATATTAGGCTGGTCAAGATGGGGGGAAAAAGGTTGTCCTTCAGATGGCTGGCGCGCGCACACACACACACACACACACACACACACACACACACACACACACACACACACACGACAGGCAATCAATAGACAACTTGTTACAGCTGTTGTTTGCAACGTTAGCAGGCAGCAGCTAGCTTGGCTAACGTAGTTCTACCACTGCTCTCTGTGACTCTGTCCCTCTCACGTGTGGATTTTATTTTGGTTAATTGAAGATGAAAACAGCAAAGCTTTTTATGGTTACAAGGTTAGTAGCCTATAATCCTTCCTCCTCCCTCAGTGCAGTGGCCCTCTCTGACTTCGTGTGTGAGTGAGAGAGGAAGGGTTTGTGTGTGTGTTTACATATGGCTGTGCCACAGCCATACACGAGTAAGACCCGCCCTACTCTGTCAGACTGTCTCTGATTGGCTTACCCTGAAATCTGGCCCTACTTTAGCCAATCAATTACCTCTTCTGCGACATGCTTTGTTCAGTTAGGGTGTGGGCGTGTGAGCTCAGAGGCTCAGGCTAGTATGAGAGCACAAACAAAACTGTCAACACAGTACAACACAGCGCACAGAGGTGCGCTACTGCGCTCCAGCAGCAGTCAGCAGCACAGAGCCTGTATGACAGACTCACGGCGCTGTATGGGGAAACTTTTCACTTGGATCATACGTTGACATAATAACGCTATAACGCGGGTAACGCTCGGACAATAACTATAAGGCCGTTATGGAATAGGGAAATGTAAAGCCTCCGTTACAAGTTACTGCAAAAAGTAGCGCCGTTAGGTAACGTAACGTGATGTAAGGGCGTTAGTTACAACACTGCCCATAATGCAGTGTGTTGTGTTCTAGGTGGAGATGGACTCCATTACCCATAATGCTCTGTGTTGTGTTCTAGGTGGAGATGGATGGGGAGATGGACTTCATTACCCATAATGCTCTGTGTTGTGTTCTAGGTGGAGATGGACTCCATTACCCATAATGCTCTGTGTTGTGTTCTAGGTGGAGATGGAGACTCCATTACCCATAATGCTCTGTGTTGTGTTTTAGGTGGAGATGGATGGGGAGATGGAGACTCCATTACCCATAATGCTCTGTGTTGTGTTCTAGGTGGAGATGGATGGGGAGATGGAGACTCCATTACCCATAATGCACTGTGTTATGTATTAGGTGGAGATGGACTACATTACCCATAATGCTCTGTGTTGTGTTCTAGGTGGAGATGGACTCCATTACCCATAATGCTCTGTGTTGTGTTTTAGGTGGAGATGGACTCCATTACCCATAATGCTCTGTGTTGTGTTCTAGGTGGAGATGGATGGGGAGATGGACTTCATTACCCATAATGTTCTGTGTTGTGTTCTAGGTGGAGATGGATGGGGAGATGGACTCCATTACCCATAATGCACTGTGTTGTGTTCTAGGTGGAGATGGACTCCATTACCCATAATGCTCTGTGTTGTGTTCTAGGTGGAGATGGATGGGGAGATGGACTCCATTACCCATAATGCTCTGTGTTGTGTTCTATGTGGAGATGGATGGGGAGATGGACACTCCATTACCCATAATGCTCTGTGTTGTGTTCTAGGTGGAGATGGACTCCATTACCCATAATGCTCTGTGTTGTGTTCTAGGTGGAGATGGATGGGGAGATGGAGACTCCATTACCCATAATGCTCTGTGTTGTGTTCTAGGTGGAGATGGATGGGGAGATGGAGACTCCATTACCCATAATGCTCTGTGTTGTGTTCTAGGTGGAGATGGATGGGGAGATGGAGACTCCATTACCCATAATGCTCTGTGTTGTGTTCTAGGTGGAGATGGATGGGGAGATGGAGACTCCATTACCCATAATGCTCTGTGTTGTGTTCTAGGTGGAGATGGATGGGGAGATGGAGACTCCATTACCCATAATGCTCTGTGTTGTGTTCTAGGTGGAGATGGATGGGGAGATGGAGATCGAGGAAATGATGGAGGAACTGCTGGACTTCGACAGGGAGGTGCAGGGAGTGGGGGGGGAGGAGCTAGAGGACAGCCTGGACTTCATTACCCATAATGCCTCAGTGCAGAGAGTGGAGGGGGAGGAGCTAGAGGACAGCATGTGGGCCTCCATGGAGGAAGGGGGTGGGGCTAGGCGGAGGAGGCGGGACTCCTTCTGCTCCAGCCAATCGCGGCGCTCCTCCGCGGGAGCCGTAGAACCAATGAGGGTGGAGGAGGACGAGGTGGAGGAGACAAGCCGTCCAATGACGACGGAGCAGCTGACCTGAGAACCGGACGAGCCGATTGGACGACAGTTGTTTTTCAGTGGCTCTCCTCTGATTGGAGCTTGGTTCTCCTGAGCTCCTTCAATGTTTGTTTTTACTAGACTGGTTCCTGGGTTAGGTGTGCCTGCACCTGATTGGCTCTCCTCTGAGCTCCTCTGCACCTGATTGGCTCTCCTCTGAGCTCCTCTGCACCTCATTGGCTCTCCTCTGAGCTCCTCTTTTTCTGTGTCTGTCTGTCCATCTGCCTGTCTGCCTTTCTGCCTGTCTGTCCGCTTGCCCGTCTGTCTGCACAGAGCTCTGGAACGCCCACAGCTCACAGAGAACCAATGAAATGACTCTCTTTGAAACCAAATGAACCAATGAAATGGCTTTATCCATAACGGAGGCGGAGCTTAGACTGATGAGGACCAATGCCTTTCAATGTACCCAGACAGTAGCGTCAAGAGGCGTCCAGAAAGCTCCCAGCCCAGGAGTCTGTTCCTGGTTTTAGAACAGCTGTCGCACTGTAGGCGCGCTGTAGCTGCAGCTGTGCTGTAGCTGTGCTGTAGCTGCTCTGTAGCTGCTCTTTAGCTGTGCTGTAGCTGCTCTGTAGCTGCTCTGTAGCTGCTCTGTAGCTGCTCTGTAGCTGCTCTGTAGCTGCTCTTTAGCTGCTCTGTAGCTGCTCTGTAGCTGCTCTGTAGCTGCTCTTTAGCTGCTCTGTAGCTGCTCTGTAGCTGCTCTGTAGCTGTGCTGTAGCTGCTCTGTAGCTGCTCTGTAGCTGCACTGCAGCTGTGCTGTAGCTGCTCTGTAGCTGCACTGCAGCTGTGCTGTAGCTGCAGCTGTGCTGTAGCTGCAGCTGTGCTGTAGCTGCAGCTGTGCTGTAGCTGCTCTGTAGCTGCTCTGTAGCTGTGCTGTAGCTGCAGCTGTGCTGTAGCTGCAGCTGTGCTGTAGCTGTGCTGTAGCTGTGCTGTAGCTGCTCTGTAGCTGTGCTGTAGCTGTGCTGTAGCTGCTCTGTAGCTGTGCTGTAGCTGTGCTGTAGCTGCTCTGTAGCTGCTCTGTAGCTGTGCTGTAGCTGTGCTGTAGCTGTGCTGTAGCTGCTCTGTAGCTGTGCTGTAGCTGCTCTGTAGCTGCTCTGTAGCTGTGCTGTAGCTGCTCTGTAGCTGTGCTGTAGCTGTAGCTGTGCTGTAGTTGTGCTGTAGCTGTGCTGTAGCTGTAGCTGCTCTGTAGCTGTGCTGTAGCTGTGCTGTAGCTGTAGCTGCTCTGTAGTTGTGCTGTAGCTGTGCTGTAGCTGTAGCTGCTCTGTAGCTGTGCTGTAGCTGCAGCTGCTCTGTAGTTGTGCTGTAGCTGTGCTGTAGCTGTAGCTGCTCTGTAGCTGTGCTGTAGCTGTGCTGTAGCTGTAGCTGCTCTGTAGCTGTGCTGTAGCTGTAGCTGCTCTGTAGTTGTGCTGTAGCTGTGCTGTAGCTGTAGCTGCTCTGTAGCTGTGCTGTAGCTGTAGCTGCTCTGTAGCTGTGCTGTAGCTGCAGCTGTAGCTGCAGCTGTAGCTTCTCTGTAGCTGTGCTGTAGCTGCAGCTGTGCTGTAGCTGCTCTGTAGCTGTAGCTGTGCTGTAGCTGTGCTGTAGCTGCAGCTGTAGCTGCTCTGTAGCTGTAGCTGTGCTGTAGCTGTGCTGTAGCTGCAGCTGTAGCTGCAGCTACAGCTGTAGCTTCTCTGTAGCTGTGCTGTAGCTGCAGCTGTGCTGTAGTTGTGCTGTAGCTGCAGCTGTGCTGTAGCTGCTCTGTAGCTGCAGCTGTAGCTGTGCTGTAGCTGTAGCTGCTCTGTAGCTGCAGCTGTGCTGTAGCTGTGCTGTAGCTGTGCTGTAGCTGTGCTGTAGCTGTGCTGTAGCTGCAGCTGTAGCTGCAGCTACAGCTGCAGCTACAGCTGTAGCTTCTCTGTAGCTGTGCTGTAGCTGTGCTGTAGCTGCTCTGTAGCTGTGCTGTAGCTGCAGCTGTAGCTTCTCTGTAGCTGTGCTGTAGCTGTGCTGTAGCTGCTCTGTAGCTGTGCTGTAGCTGTGCTGTAGCTGCCTCTTGACGCTGCTCTCTGAGGCCTGTCCAACATGGCTGTCCTGTCCTGTCCAACATGGCTGTCCTGTCCAACATGGCTGCCTGTCCAACATGGCTGTCCTGTCCTGTCCAACATGGCTGTCCTGTCAGGTCCAACATGGCTGTCTGTCCTGTCCAACATGGCTGCCTGTCCAACATGGCTGTCCTGTCAGGTCCAACATGGCTGCCTGTCAGGTCCAACATGGCTGCCTGTCCTGTCCAACATGGCTGTCCTGTCCAACATGCTTGCCTGTCAGGTCCAACATGGCTGTCCTGTCCAACATGCTTGCCTGTCAGGTCCAACATGGCTGCCTGTCAGGTCCAACATGGCTGCCTGTCCAACATGGCTGTCCTGTCCAACATGGCTGTCTGTCAGGTCCAACATGGCTGCCTGTCCAACATGGCTGCCTGTTCAACATGGCTGCCTGTCCTGTCCAACATGGCTGCCGGTCCTGTCCAACATGGCTGCCTGTCCAACATGGCTGCCTGTCCTGTCCAACATGGCTGCCTGTCCAACATGGCTGCCTGTCCAACATGGCTGCCTGTCCAACATGGCTGCCTGTCCTGTCCAACATGGCTGCCTGTCAGGTCCAACATGGCTGCCTGTCAGGTCCAACATGGCTGCCTGCTGCATTGAGGCCTGAGATGAGACGACAATCGTGATTGGACGATTTAAGTATGAAATAACATTTAAATGATTATATAATGCATAGACTAGGTTTGTAGATCTAATAGCAGCTTTTTACCAGATCTCTATATATATATATATATATATATATATATCAATTATACACGCAGTGTTGTTGCTTAACTCTGTCACGTATTTATTCAGGTCCCTGCTGATAATCCTGTCCTGCTATTGGATGAGTGCCTCTGATGTGCCTGTAACATGCCACCCTATTGGGTGGAGAGTTTGTAACATGCCACCCTATTGGTGGAGAGTTTGTAACATGCCACCCTATTGGGTGGAGAGTGTGCCATTAGATGTAACATGCCACTCTATTGGTGGATATGACACTTAAAGTGCTTAAAGTTGCTTGGTTCAATACTTATTTTATATTCCTTCTAATGAATGAGGGTACATTAGAAAAGAGACGTGTGTTTTCAACCAGTCTAACATTAATTAGAAGGACAATATCAGTCACCAGAAGCAGAGACGTGTGTTTTCAACCAGTCTAACGTTCATTAGAAGGACAATATCAGCCACCAGAAACAGAGACGTGTGTTTTCAACCAGTCTAACGTTCATTAGAAGGACAATATCAGTCACCAGAAACAGAGACGTGTGTTTTCAACCAGTCTAACGTTCATTAGAAGGACAATATCAGTCACCAGAAGCAGAGACGTGTGTTTTCAACCAGTCTAACGTTCATTAGAAGGACAATATCAGTCACCAGAAGCAGAGACGTGTGTTTTCAACCAGTCTAACATTCATTAGAAGGACAATATCAGCCACCAGAAGCAGAGACGTGTGTTTTCAACCAGTCTAACGTTCATTGTTCATTAGAAGGACAATATCAGTCACCAGAAGCAGAGACGTGTGTTTTCAACCAGTCTAACGTTCATTGTTCATTAGAAGGACAATATCAGCCACCAGAAGCAGAGACGTGTGTTTACCATTTAGTTTTTTTGTTAAAGTAGAGTTTGAAGTTGAATGGGTACAGTTTACAGTTTATTGATCAAATGAATATCATCTAAATATTGAATCAAGCAACTTAACAAAAGCCAGAGTAGACGTTAAATGACCATTTAAGCTAATAACCCTTTAAGTGATACAAAAATCACCATAATGTCACCATGGATACGGATGTCAAATTACATCATATCACCATGGATACGGATGTCAAATTACATCATATCACCATGGATACGGATGTCATATTACATCATATCACCATGGATACGGATGTCATATTACATCATATCACCATGGATACGGATGTCATATTACATCATATCACCATGGATACGGATGTCATATTACATCATATCACCATGGATACGGATGTCATATTACATCATATCACCATGGATACGGATGTCATATTACATCATATCACCATGGATACGGATGTCATATTACATCATATCACCATGGATACGGATGTCATATTACATCATATCACCATGGATACGGATGTAATATTACATCATATCACCATGGATACGGATGTAATATTACATCATATCACCATGGATACGGATGTCATATTTATTTGTTATTTAAATCAAACAATCAGAAATGTATTCATAATATGTTAAAAGTTTCAATGTTTTATTCATAATGTGGAGATTACCCATAATGCATTGTATTCCAATGGTTCAATGCGAGAAACACAATTAAATTGTTAATCAGAATTATGTGTGTAGCAATTCATCATCAACTGAAATGTGTAATGGTGACACTGTGGACCCCCAAAATGACCTGTGGAGTGTGGACCCCCCCAAAATGACCTGTGGACCCCCAAAATGACCTGGAGACCCCCCCAAAATGACCTGTGGAGTGTGGACCCCCCCAAAATGACCTGTGGACCCCCAAAATGACCTGGAGACCCCCCCAAAATGACCTGTGGAGTGTGGACCCCCCCAAAATGACCTGTGGACCCCCAAAATGACCGGGGGACCCCCCCAAAATGACATGTGGACCCCCAAAATGACCTGGGGACCCCCCCAAAATGACCTGTGGACCCCCAAAATGACCTGGGGACCCCCCCCAAAATGACATGTGGACCCCCAAAATGACCCGTGGACCCCCAAAATGACCTGGGGACCCCCACAATTACCTGGGGACCCCCACAATGACTGGGGACCCCCAAAATGACCTGGGGACCCCTCCCATAATAATGCTATTTGACCTGGGACCCCTCCCATAATAATGATATTTGACCTGGGGACCCCTCCCATTATAATGCTATTTGACCTGGGGACCCCTCCCATAATAATGATATTTGACCTGGGGACCCCTCCCATAATAATGCTATTTGACCTGGGACCCCTCCCATAATAATGCTATTTGACCTGGGGACCCCTCCCATAATAATGCTATTTGACCTGGGGACCCCTCCCATAATAATGCTATTTGACCTGGGACCCCTCCCATAATAATGCTATTTGACCTGGGGACCCCTCCCATAATAATGATATTTGACCTGGGGACCCCTCCCATAATAATGCTATTTGACCTGGGGACCCCTCCCATAATAATGCTATTTGACCTGGGGACCCCTCCCATAATAATGCTATTTGACCTGGGACCCCTCCCATAATAATGCTATTTGACCTGGGGACCCCTCCCATAATAATGCTATTTGACCTGGGACCCCTCCCATAATAATGCTATTTGACCTGGGGACCCCTCCCATAATAATGCTATTTGACCTGGGGACCCCTCCCATAATAATGCTATTTGACCTGGGGACCCCTCCCATAATAATGCTATTTGACCTGGGGACCCCTCCCATAATAATGCTATTTGACC
>NW_027637067.1:655999-745999 GCF_951216825.1 Electrona antarctica | reverse complement strand
TAGCCTATTTGAATGAATGGCATCAGCGTGTTTGAAAGTCGGCCAGTCATATCATAGTTTTAAGCCAGCTCACACTCGCGCTTGTTCACAAACATGACGGACAGACAGACAAGAAAGGCTGTTGATGATGATTATTATTACCACTGTAACTCGCTGATCAGCATGTTGACAGAGACTCAGCCAATTAAAGTTTCACGTAGGCCTAAATGCATTTGCTGCAAGCACCTATCTGCCTCCATTTGCGTCGTGGTATTAATTTATAATATGTATATTGATCACATGCGGACGCCACACAGAATAGCCAACTCTTACCTGCAGCTGAGGAAACATACAACGTAGAAAAAAAAGAAAGAAAATATGTCCTGTGTCCATGCATGTCCATATATTTGCTTTCCAAATCTGAAAGTGCAGGGCAGGGAATCAATCACCGCAGTAGACTAATCAATAGGGCCTTTTATCATTGCCGAGTTTTAATATACCATTTGGTTGTGTGGTGAACAGTACAAATTAACTTCTTTCTCATTATGTGAAAGTAACTGTATAACATCAGTTAACTTATTAACGTTCTGACATTTAACAAGGAGTGAAGCAATGCGTGCCAAGTTGGCAAGTTTCGTTTATAATTATATACAAAACTCGCGCTGTTTGCTTGAAGATCTGTCCGTGCAGAGACCCGCCTGTCAAAATTAACTGCTCTACAAGCTCATCGCGGCTGTTGTATATAATTTAAAGCCCGGTGCAGGCTATGATGACGTATTTCGATATTTCCTGTTGCCTTATATGGTGTGGGATGGGCGTTCTAACCAGGCGACACCAGGCGAATCGCTTGGGAAAAATGCGGAAAGGCTACACTCTGCGATCCGCACAAATGAAGTGATTACACCAGCTTCCCTGAATAAGACGGGAGCAAATCGCAGCGTGATCGGACAGAGAAATACGATGATATTTAGTATCTGTATACGCTTCCGTTACACTCTGGCGTAAACGCCGTTGTGAATGAGGACCTATGTTTCTATATCAGTGGTTCTCACAGGGTTAAACCCTATGTTTCTATATCAGTGGTTCTCACACTCAGATCAGCCAACGCAGGGAAGCTGGAGGTACCTTCACTAAAAACGCCGGGACAACGCTCCACACGTCCCAAACTCTTCTCCCTTCTGGCTCCAAAACTATGGAATGCACTTCCCATCACAGTCAGAACTGCAGCCTCACTCCCAATCTTCCGCCGTAGTCTGAAAACCCACCTCTTCAGACTCCACCATGGCCCGTAGCACTTGCCCTAGCCTAGCCCCTTAGATAGCACATTATGTAGACTTAGATAGTATTTTAAACAGACTTATAGCTTGTTACGTAGACAGCTCTAGAATTGCACTTTATGTAGTCATAGCACTTTATAGTACACATGTATAATATATTATATAGTATAGTATGTATAGTTTACATAGATACTCCACTGTTACGTTCTTAGTCTACGCATGATTCATGATAACTACTTTTTATATATGTGATGTATGCCATGCTTTTGTTATTGCTTAATGTAAGTCGCTCTGGATTAAGAGCGTCTGCTAAATGCCTAAATTGTAAATTGTAAATTGTAAATTGGTTAAACCCTATGTTTCTATATCAGTGGTTCTCACAGGGTTAAACCCTATGTTTCTATATCAGTGGTTCTCACAGGGTTAAACCCTATGTTTCTATATCAGTGGTTCTCACAGGGTTAAACCTCATGTTTCTATATCAGTGGTGCTCACCACCCTGGGCAAGACCTACGCTGAAAAGACTATCAGCGGAAGTTGCAGGATTTTAGCGGAAGTATCGCCCAAGGAAATGACGTTGATGCTTTACAAATCAGTTTACATTCTCCGCGAATGAAACAAGTGTGATTGGTCGGGAAAATATCGTATCCGGGGGAAATACATCTGACGGATGTTCCGGAGGATACGTCCGCCTATAGCTTCTCTGCCTTAGGTTGTGACCAGGCTCTTCTTTTCGCAGAAAAGTAAGCCTGGGACTGAGGCTAGGTGCTCACAGGGTTAAACCCTATGTTTCCATATCAGTGGTTCTCACAGGGTTAAACCCTATGTTTCTATATCAGTGGTTCTCACAGGGTTAAACGCTATGTTTCTATATCAGTGGTTCTCACAGGGTTAAACGCTATGTTTCTATATCAGTGGTTCTCACAGGGTTAAGTACCAGGTCTTATTACTTAACTTAAGACCTGGAGGCGTGATCAATGCTATTTGGCTATTCTGAGTGGCCAAAGAGCATTGACCACGCCTCCAGGTCTTAAGTTAAGTAATAAGACCTGGTACTTAAGACACGCAAAATACAGCCCCTTGTTTCTATATCAGTGGTTCTCACAGGGTTAAACCCTACTGTATGTTTCTATATCAGTGGTTCTCACAGGGTTAAACCCTATGTTTCTATATCAGTGGTTCTCACAGGGTTAAACCCTATGTTTCTATATCAGTGGTTCTCACAGGGTTAAACCCTATGGTCCTCATTCACAACGGCGTTTACGCTCATAACGTTACGTAACGTGAGCGGAGCGTGAGCGGACTGGCATTTACGTGGATTCCCACATTACGTGGGAATTCATGAACTTGAACGTGAACTTTACGGTGACGTTGTTTGTTCGGAAACTCCGCTATAAGCTGCGCCAGCTCAGAGGGTCGTGTACTGCTTGCGTAGATTTATTCAGAAGGCTTTAGTCTTCATTCTGAATCAATTAAAAGTCCCCAAATCTCAGATAAAATATGTAGGCATTTGTCCAAAACATTGGTCAGCACATACAAAAATGATAGCTTATATAAAAGCCAAGTATCACTTGGATGCCTAAATGCATGCATTCTAGAGGCAGGTTAGCCTAGAGTCCCATACAGAAACTGCCCCTGCAAACCCGACACCTTTTTATTTATTTATTAGGATATTTCTAGCATGCGCGATTGCGCTGCACTTGACAGCTTTCTACTCGCAGTGCAACGCGTTGTGAGCTTGTAGATCGGCTCTCGCGGACTCGCGCTGCATGTTAAAAAACAAACTCACAATTATAATAAGAACATACACTTATCTGCATTCTGCACTGTACGAATTCATTGGAAAATGAATATAACGGTGCGGTGAGCCCGGCCCGGACAGAACAGATTATTTCTATGGTTCACAGACATGCAAGTCCACATTATTGCATCAGCGCGTGCAATTCGGCCAGTCATAGTTTTAAGCCAGTGCACCTTAATTAATTATAATATGGGGAACTTATAGCTAGGCTGTAGGCTACTACATTGATGAGATCAATCCAGTTTGGTGCCAAATGTCTCGCGAAATTCGCGAATCATTTTAATATGACGACATCATCATAAATGAACCTGCACTTAGATCTGACAAAGAGGAGGCTACCCGCCGTATATGGTTGAAATTTTAAATAGCTATAGGCCTATGCCTACGTTGTAGGCCTATGCCTACAAATCCATTCTCCACATGGCATTCAGACAGATGACAGTGAGATGATATTAATCTATTCCCCGCATGAATCAATGCAGCTCTGATACAAATATCGGATATATGTTTTACCTCTGCAAAGGTGTGAGTGAGCAATTGTTCAATAGAAAAGAAAAGGCTTTATAATATAATTGCCAAGTATACGCTAGCTTGCTGCCTTGGTCCCGAACTTAAATAAATAAATGGCCAAGCTGCATTTTATACCGTAAGTCAGCTTGACATTGCTGCAGCGGTGCGGAGCAGCGTTCACCGTTTTGTAAGCTTGGGAAATGATTTATATAGTTTAATGGTAGGCTATAGACAATATAAAGAATCACGCACAAATGTAATGGTATATGGATGTAAAAAAAGAGACTGCAGGTGGTGGTCGTCGCTCCGGCGCTTGACATGGTCAGATCATTTTCTTTTAATTTCCTAATATAGCCTAATTCTTTCCAGCAATCATTTTTATTTTAATTTGTGAAGCCACTATACTGGAAAATATCATTATTGTGTTGCATTCCGTCAGGAGGACCTCTATTTCGTTTGAGCTGTAAGGCCTTCTTTTTAGTTTTTTTTACTGCTGTCTGCTGAGTCATGCTTGACGCCTTTTATGGTGTGAAATGGGGCGTGGATCAATGCAAATGAAGTTATCCGCTGATTTTCCGATCATTTGGCACCCGCTCGCATTCACCTGCGTACCTCACAACATACACCTGCGTACCTGTGGTACACACCGCTCTTTGAATTGCACGGCAAAACAACGTTGCGTGATCGGACGGAATTTCCCGCATCTGTTTACGCTTCCGTTACGCTTCCGTTACACTCTTGCGTATTTCTCCTTTGTGAATGAGGACCTATGTTTCTATATCAGTGGTTCTCACAGGGTTAAACCCTATGGTCCTCATTCACAACGGCGTTTACGCTCATAAAGTGACGTAACGTGAGCGGAGCGTGAGCGGACAGGCATTTACGTGGATTCCCACATTACGTGGGAATTCATGAACTTGAACGTGAACTTGACGGTGACGTGGGTTGGTCGGAAATTCCGCTGAAAGCTGCGCCACCTCTCATGGTCGTGTACGGCTTGCGTAGATTTATTAAGAAGGCTTTAGTCTTCATGCTGAATCAATTAAAAGTCCCCAAATCTCAGATAAAATATGTAGGCATGTGTCCCCAACATTGGTCGCACATAAAAAAATATAGCCTATATAAAAGCCAAGTATCACTTGTATGCCTAAATGCATGCATTCTAGAGGCAGGTTAGCCTAGAGTGCCATACAGAAACTGCCCCTGCAAGCCCGACACCTTTTTTATTTATTTATTAGGATATTTCTAGCATGCGCGATTGCGCTGCTCACTTGACAGCTTTCTACTCGCAGTGCAACGCGCTGTGAGCTTGTAGATCGGCTCTCGCAGTCTCGCGGACTGTGTGTGTGTGTGTGTGTGGGGGGGGGGGGGATTAGCCCTATATAAAAAATAGAAGACCACATTAGCCTATTTGAATGAATGGCATCAGCGTGTTTGAAAATCGGCCAGTCATATCATAGTTTTAAGCCAGCTCACCTCCACTCGCGCTTGTTCACAAACATGACGGACAGACAGACAAGAAAGGCTGTTGATGATGATTATTATTACCACTGTAACTCGCTGATCAGCATGTTGACAGAGACTCAGCCAATTAAAGTTTCACGTAGGCCTAAATGCATTTGCTGCAAGCACCTATCTGCCTCCATTTGCGTCGTGGTATTAATTTATAATATATTGATCACATGCGGACGCCACACAGAATAGCCAACTCGTTGGATCGGATGAAATATAGCCTTAAATCCAAATCCCACAAGAAAAAAAAGAAAGAAAATATGTCCTGTGTCCATGCATGTCCATATATTTGCTTTCCAAATCCGACAGTGCAGGGCAGGGAATCAATCACCGCAGTAGTAGACTAATCAATAGGGCCTTTTATCATTGCCGAGTTTTAATATAGCATTTGGTTGTGTGGTGAACAGTACAAATTAACTTCTTTCTCATTATGTGAAAGTAACTGTAACATCAGTTAACTTATTAACGTCCTGACATTTAACAAGGAGTGAAGCAATGTTTCGTTTATAATTATATACAAAACTCGCGCTGTTTGCTTGAAGATCTGTCCGTGCAGAGACCCGCCTGTCAAAATTAACTGCTCTACAAGCTCATCGCGGCTGTTGTATATAATTTAAAGCCCGGTGCAGGCTATGATGACGTATTTCGATATTTCCTGTTGCCTTATATGGTGTGGGATGGGCGTTCTAACCAGGCGACACCAGGCGAATCGCTTGGGAAAAATGCGGAAAGGCTACACTCTGCGATCCGCACAAATGAAGTGATTACACCAGCTTCCCTGAATAAGACGGGAGCAAATCGCAGCGTGATCGGACAGAGAAATACGATGATATTTAGTATCTGTATACGCTTCCGTTACACTCTGGCGTAAACGCCGTTGTGAATGAGGACCTATGTTTCTATATCAGTGGTTCTCACAGGGTTAAACCCTATGTTTCTATATCAGTGGTTCTCACAGGGTTAAACCCTATGTTTCTATATCAGTGGTTCTCACAGGGTTAAACCCTATGTTTCTATATCAGTGGTTCTCACAGGGTTAAACCCTATGTTTCTATATCAGTGGTTCTCACAGGGTTAAACCCTATGTTTCTATATCAGTGGTTCTCACAGGGTTAAACCCTATGTTTCTATATCAGTGGTTCTCACAGGGTTAAACGCTATGTTTCTATATCAGTGGTTCTCACAGGGTTAAACGCTATGTTTCTATATCAGTGGTTCTCACAGGGTTAAACCCTATGTTTCTATATCAGTGGTTCTCACAGGGTTAAACCCTATGTTTCTATATCAGTGGTTCTCACAGGGTTAAACGCTATGTTTCTATATCAGTGGTTCTCACAGGGTTAAACACTATGTTTCTATATCAGTGGTTCTCACAGGGTTAAACACTATGTTTCTATATCAGTGGTTCTCACAGGGTTTTGGAGTACACTCACGTCGGCACAGCATTCATGAAGTGATCTCAAACAGCTGATCCTTCCTTAATTTCATTCCTAGTTGATAAATGTGATCAATCTGACACGCCCTACGAAGTCAAGGCTCGCTGTCCTTTATGCGACATGAGCAACTGCAATACGACCAAACAACGTAGATGGAAACCATGGTTACATGATGGAAGTTCCCCCCCCCCCCCCCCCCCCCCCCGCACGCACGCACGCACGCACGCACGCACGCACGCACGCACGCACGCACTTACACACACACACACACACACACACACACACACACACACACACTGCTGTGACATCACTGTGACACGTGACCATGCACGTTTATGACAATTAGATTGTGTCGCTGCAGTGGCTGCAGGAATGTCAATGAATGCACAGCCTAAACTTTACCTTAGACCAGAACTAGATTAAATGTAGTTCTGGTCCATAGCGGTATGTCTCTTACCTTAGACCAGAACTAGATTAAATGTAGTTCTGGTCCATAGCGGTATGTCTCTTAGTTTAGACCAGAACTAGATTAAATGTAGTTCTGGTCCATAGCGGTATGTCTCTTAGTTTAGACCAGAACTAGATTAAATGTAGTTCTGGTCCATAGCGGTATGTCTCTTAGTTTAGACCAGAACTAGATTAAATGTAGTTCTGGTCCATAGCGGTATGTCTCTTAGTTTAGACCAGAACTAGATTAAATGTAGTTCTGGTCCATAGCGGTAGGTCTCTTATCTTAGACCAGAACTAGATTAAATGTAGTTCTGGTCCATAGCGGTATGTCTCTTAGTTTAGACCAGAACTAGATTAAATGTAGTTCTGGTCCATAGCGGTATGTCTCTTACCTTAGACCAGAACTAGATTAAATGTAGTTCTGGTCCATAGCGGTATGTCTCTTAGTTTAGACCAGAACTAGATTAAATGTAGTTCTGGTCCATAGCGGTATGTCTCTTAGTTTAGACCAGAACTAGATTAAATGTAGTTCTGGTCCATAGCGGTATGTCTCTTACCTTAGACCAGAACTAGATTAAATGTAGTTCTGGTCCATAGCGGTATGTCTCTTACCTTAGACCAGAACTAGATTAAATGTAGTTCTGGTCCATAGCGGTATGTCTCTTACCTTAGACCAGAACTAGATTAAATGTAGTTCTGGTCCATAGCGGTATGTCTCTTAGTTTAGACCAGAACTAGATTAAATGTAGTTCTGGTCCATAGCGGTATGTCTCTTAGTTTAGACCAGAACTAGATTAAATGTAGTTCTGGTCCATAGCGGTATGTCTCTTAGTTTAGACCAGAACTAGATTAAATGTAGTTCTGGTCCATAGCGGTATGTCTCTTAGTTTAGACCAGAACTAGATTAAATGTAGTTCTGGTCCATAGCGGTATGTCTCTTAGTTTAGACCAGAACTAGATTAAATGTAGTTCTGGTCCATAGCGGTATGTCTCTTAGTTTAGACCAGAACTAGATTAAATGTAGTTCTGGTCCATAGCGGTAGGTCTCTTACCTTAGACCAGAACTAGATTAAATGTAGTTCTGGTCCATAGCGGTATGTCTCTTACCTTAGACCAGAACTAGATTAAATGTAGTTCTGGTCCATAGCGGTATGTCTCTTACCTTAGACCAGAACTAGATTAAATGTAGTTCTGGTCCATAGCGGTATGTCTCTTAGTTTAGCAGACCAGAACTAGATTAAATGTAGTTCTGGTCCATAGCGGTATGTCTCTTACCTTAGACCAGAACTAGATTAAATGTAGTTCTGGTCCATAGCGGTATGTCTCTTAGTTTAGCAGACCAGAACTAGATTAAATGTAGTTCTGGTCCATAGCGGTATGTCTCTTACCTTAGACCAGAACTAGATTAAATGTAGTTCTGGTCCATAGCGGTATGTCTCTTACCTTAGACCAGAACTAGATTAAATGTAGTTCTGGTCCATAGCGGTATGTCTCTTACCTTAGACCAGAACTAGATTAAATGTAGTTCTGGTCCATAGCGGTATGTCTCTTAGTTTAGACCAGAACTAGATTAAATGTAGTTCTGGTCCATAGCGGTATGTCTCTTAGTTTAGCAGACCAGAACTAGATTAAATGTAGTTCTGGTCCATAGCGGTATGTCTCTTACCTTAGACCAGAACTAGATTAAATGTAGTTCTGGTCCATAGCGGTATGTCTCTTAGTTTAGACCAGAACTAGATTAAATGTAGTTCTGGTCCATAGCGGTATGTCTCTTACCTTAGACCAGAACTAGATTAAATGTAGTTCTGGTCCATAGCGGTATGTCTCTTACCTTAGACCAGAACTAGATTAAATGTAGTTCTGGTCCATAGCGGTATGTCTCTTACCTTAGACCAGAACTAGATTAAATGTAGTTCTGGTCCATAGCGGTATCTTACCTTAGACCAGAACTAGATTAAATGTAGTTCTGGTCCATAGCGGTATGTCTCTTACCTTAGACCAGAACTAGATTAAATGTAGTTCTGGTCCATAGCGGTATGTCTCTTACCTTAGACCAGAACTAGATTAGATGTAGTTCTGGTCCATAGCGGTATGTCTCTTACCTTAGACCAGAACTAGATTAAATGTAGTTCTGGTCCATAGCGGTATGTCTCTTACCTTAGACCAGAACTAGATTAGATGTAGTTCTGGTCCATAGCGGTATGTCTCTTACCTTAGACCAGAACTAGATTAAATGTAGTTCTGGTCCATAGCGGTATGTCTCTTACCTTAGACCAGAACTAGATTAAATGTAGTTCTGGTCCATAGCGGTATGTCTCTTACCTTAGACCAGAACTAGATTAAATGTAGTTCTGGTCCATAGCGGTATGTCTCTTAGTTTAGCAGACCAGAACTAGATTAAATGTAGTTCTGGTCCATAGCGGTATGTCTCTTAGTTTAGCAGACCAGAACTAGATTAAATGTAGTTCTGGTCCATAGCGGTATGTCTCTTAGTTTAGCAGACCAGAACTAGATTAAATGTAGTTCTGGTCCATAGCGGTATGTCTCTTAGTTTAGACCAGAACTAGATCAAATGTAGTTCTGGTCCATAGCGGTAGGTCTCTTAGTTTAGACCAGAACTAGATTAAATGTAGTTCTGGTCCATAGCGGTATGTCTCTTACCTTAGACCAGAACTAGATTAAATGTAGTTCTGGTCCATAGCGGTAGGTCTCTTACCTTAGACCAGAACTAGATTAAATGTAGTTCTGGTCCATAGCGGTATGTCTCTTACCTTAGACCAGAACTAGATTAAATGTAGTTCTGGTCCATAGCGGTATGTCTCTTACCTTAGACCAGAACTAGATTAGATGTAGTTCTGGTCCATAGCGGTAGGTCTCTTATCTTAGACCAGAACTAGATTAGATGTAGTTCTGGTCCATAGCGGTATGTCTCTTACCTTAGACCAGAACTAGATTAAATGTAGTTCTGGTCCATAGCGGTATGTCTCTTAGTTTAGACCAGAACTAGATTAAATGTAGTTCTGGTCCATAGCGGTATGTCTCTTACCTTAGACCAGAACTAGATTAAATGTAGTTCTGGTCCATAGCGGTATCTTACCTTAGACCAGAACTAGATTAAATGTAGTTCTGGTCCATAGCGGTATGTCTCTTAGTTTAGACCAGAACTAGATTAAATGTAGTTCTGGTCCATAGCGGTATTTTACCTTAGACCAGAACTAGATTAAATGTAGTTCTGGTCCATAGCGGTATGTCTCTTAGTTTAGCAGACCAGAACTAGATTAAATGTAGTTCTGGTCCATAGCGGTATGTCTCTTACCTTAGACCAGAACTAGATTAGATGTAGTTCTGGTCCATAGCGGTATGTCTCTTACCTTAGACCAGAACTAGATTAAATGTAGTTCTGGTCCATAGCGGTATGTCTCTTAGTTTAGCAGACCAGAACTAGATTAGATTTAGTTCTGGTCCATAGCGGTATGTCTCTTACCTTAGACCAGAACTAGATTAGATGTAGTTCTGGTCCATAGCGGTATGTCTCTTACCGTAGACCAGAACTAGATTAAATGTAGTTCTGGTCCATAGCGGTATATCTCTTAGTTTAGACCAGAACTAGATCAAATGTAGTTCTGGTCCATAGCGGTAGGTCTCTTAGTTTAGACCAGAACTAGATTAAATGTAGTTCTGGTCCATAGCGGTATGTCTCTTAGTTTAGACCAGAACTAGATTAAATGTAGTTCTGGTCCATAGCGGTATGTCTCTTAGTTTAGACCAGAACTAGATCAAATGTAGTTCTGGTCCATAGCGGTAGGTCTCTTAGTTTAGACCAGAACTAGATTAAATGTAGTTCTGGTCCATAGCGGTATGTCTCTTAGTTTTGCAGACCAGAACTAGATTAGATGTAGTTCTGGTCCATAGCGGTATGACTCTTACCTTAGACCAGAACTAGATTAAATGTAGTTCTGGTCCATAGCGGTATGTCTCTTACCTTAGACCAGAACTAGATTAAATGTAGTTCTGGTCCATAGCGGTATGTCTCTTACCTTAGACCAGAACTAGATTAAATGTAGTTCTGGTCCATAGCGGTATGTCTCTTAGTTTAGCAGACCAGAACTAGATTAGATGTAGTTCTGGTCCATAGCGGTATGTCTCTTAGTTTAGCAGACCAGAACTAGATTAAATGTAGTTCTGGTCCATAGCGGTATGTCTCTTACCTTAGACCAGAACTAGATTAAATGTAGTTCTGGTCCATAGCGGTATGTCTCTTAGTTTAGACCAGAACTAGATTAAATGTAGTTCTGGTCCATAGCGGTATGTCTCTTAGTTTAGACCAGAACTAGATTAAATGTAGTTCTGGTCCATAGCGGTATGTCTCTTACCTTAGACCAGAACTAGATTAAATGTAGTTCTGGTCCATAGCGGTATGTCTCTTACCTTAGACCAGAACTAGATTAAATGTAGTTCTGGTCCATAGCGGTATCTTACCTTAGACCAGAACTAGATTAAATGTAGTTCTGGTCCATAGCGGTATGTCTCTTAGTTTAGACCAGAACTAGATTAAATGTAGTTCTGGTCCATAGCGGTATGTCTCTTAGTTTAGACCAGAACTAGATTAAATGTAGTTCTGGTCCATAGCGGTATCTTACCTTAGACCAGAACTAGATTAAATGTAGTTCTGGTCCATAGCGGTATGTCTCTTACCTTAGACCAGAACTAGATTAAATGTAGTTCTGGTCCATAGCGGTATCTTACCTTAGACCAGAACTAGATTAAATGTAGTTCTGGTCCATAGCGGTATGTCTCTTAGTTTAGACCAGAACTAGATTAAATGTAGTTCTGGTCCATAGCGGTATGTCTCTTAGTTTAGACCAGAACTAGATTAAATGTAGTTCTGGTCCATAGCGGTATGTCTCTTACCTTAGACCAGAACTAGATTAAATGTAGTTCTGGTCCATAGCGGTATGTCTCTTACCTTAGACCAGAACTAGATTAAATGTAGTTCTGGTCCATAGCGGTATGTCTCTTAGTTTAGACCAGAACTAGATTAAATGTAGTTCTGGTCCATAGCGGTATGTCTCTTATCTTAGACCAGAACTAGATTAGATGTAGTTCTGGTCCATAGCGGTATGTCTCTTACCTTAGACCAGAACTAGATTAAATGTAGTTCTGGTCCATAGCGGTATGTCTCTTACCTTAGACCAGAACTAGATTAAATGTAGTTCTGGTCCATAGCGGTATGTCTCTTACCTTAGACCAGAACTAGATTAAATGTAGTTCTGGTCCATAGCGGTATGTCTCTTACCTTAGACCAGAACTAGATTAAATGTAGTTCTGGTCCATAGCGGTATGTCTCTTACCTTAGACCAGAACTAGATTAAATGTAGTTCTGGTCCATAGCGGTATGTCTCTTACCTTAGACCAGAACTAGATTAAATGTAGTTCTGGTCCATAGCGGTATGTCTCTTAGTTTAGCAGACCAGAACTAGATTAAATGTAGTTCTGGTCCATAGCGGTATGTCTCTTACCTTAGACCAGAACTAGATTAAATGTAGTTCTGGTCCATAGCGGTATGTCTCTTACCTTAGACCAGAACTAGATTAAATGTAGTTCTGGTCCATAGCGGTATGTCTCTTACCTTAGACCAGAACTAGATTAAATGTAGTTCTGGTCCATAGCGGTATGTCTCTTACCTTAGACCAGAACTAGATTAAATGTAGTTCTGGTCCATAGCGGTATGTCTCTTACCTTAGACCAGAACTAGATTAAATGTAGTTCTGGTCCATAGCGGTATGTCTCTTAGTTTAGCAGACCAGAACTAGATTAAATGTAGTTCTGGTCCATAGCGGTATCTTACCTTAGACCAGAACTAGATTAAATGTAGTTCTGGTCCATAGCGGTATGTCTCTTAGCTTAGCAGACCAGAACTAGATTAAATGTAGTTCTGGTCCATAGCGGTATGTCTCTTACCTTAGACCAGAACTAGATTAGATGTAGTTCTGGTCCATAGCGGTATGTCTCTTAGCTTAGCAGACCAGAACTAGATTAAATGTAGTTCTGGTCCATAGCGGTATGTCTCTTAGTTTAGACCAGAACTAGATTAAATGTAGTTCTGGTCCATAGCGGTATGTCATACGACGAATTAGACCGTTCCTCACCCAGGAATCAGCCCAGCTCCTAATCCAGACAACAGTCTTGTCAAAACTTGACTATTGTAATTCGCTCCTTACTGGCCTACCGGCATGTGCACTTAAGCCTCTCCAACTGATCCAAAACGCCGCAGCTCGTCTGGTCTTCAACCAGCCAAAATTCTCACATGTCTCCCCCCTGCTCCGCTCCCTGCACTGGCTCCCAGTCGCTGCCCGCACAGAATACAAAACTCTGATGCTGGCATTCAAAGCAACCAAAGGTATGGCTCCCCCATATCTTGCAAGCATGATTGAACCCTACAAACCCTCCCGCGCACTCAGATCAGCCAACGCAGGAAAGCTGGAAGTACCCTCACTAAAAACGCCGGGACAACGCTCCACACGTCCCAAACTCTTCTCCCTTCTGGCCCCAAAACTGTGGAATGCACTCCCCGTTGCAATCAGAACTGCAGCATCACTCCCAATCTTCCGCCGTAGTCTGAAGACCCACCTTTTCAGACTCCATCATGGCCCATAGCACTTATCCTACCCCCTTAGATAGCACTTTTTAGACTTAGATAGCATTTGAAACAGACTTATAGCATGTCTTGTAGACAGCACAATAATTGCATTGTATGTAGTCATAGCACATCATAGTACATATGTATAGCATAGTATAGTATATATGTATATTTAATATGTATAGTGTCATTATATAGATATGTTCTAGTTACGTTCTTAGCTTACGCATGTTTCTTGATAAATGCATTTTATATATGTGATGTATTCCCATACTTTTGTTCTTGCCTAATGTAAGTCGCTCTGGATTAAGAGCGTCTGCTAAATGCCTAAATTGTAAATTGTAAATTGTCTCTTAGTTTAGACCAGAACTAGATTAAATGTAGTTCTGGTCCATAGCGGTATGTCTCTTACCTTAGACCAGAACTAGATTAAATGTAGTTCTGGTCCATAGCGGTATGTCTCTTACCTTAGACCAGAACTAGATTAAATGTAGTTCTGGTCCATAGCGGTATCTTACCTTAGACCAGAACTAGATTAAATGTAGTTCTGGTCCATAGCGGTATGTCTCTTACCTTAGACCAGAACTAGATTAAATGTAGTTCTGGTCCATAGCGGTATGTCTCTTACCTTAGACCAGAACTAGATTAAATGTAGTTCTGGTCCATAGGGGTATGTCTCTTACCTTAGACCAGAACTAGATTAAATGTAGTTCTGGTCCATAGCGGTATGTCTCTTAGTTTAGACCAGAACTAGATTAAATGTAGTTCTGGTCCATAGCGGTATGTCTCTTACCTTAGACCAGAACTAGATTAGATGTAGTTCTGGTCCATAGCGGTATGTCTCTTAGTTTAGACCAGAACTAGATTAAATGTAGTTCTGGTCCATAGCGGTATGTCTCTTACCTTAGACCAGAACTAGATTAAATGTAGTTCTGGTCCATAGCGGTATGTCTCTTACCTTAGACCAGAACTAGATTAGATGTAGTTCTGGTCCATAGCGGTATGTCTCTTACCTTAGACCAGAACTAGATTAAATGTAGTTCTGGTCCATAGCGGTATGTCTCTTAGTTTAGCAGACCAGAACTAGATTAAATGTAGTTCTGGTCCATAGCGGTATGTCTCTTAGTTTAGCAGACCAGAACTAGATTAAATGTAGTTCTGGTCCATAGCGGTATGTCTCTTACCTTAGACCAGAACTAGATTAAATGTAGTTCTGGTCCATAGCGGTATGTCACTTAGCTTAGCAGACCAGAACTAGATTAAATGTAGTTCTGGTCCATAGCGGTATGTCTCTTAGTTTAGACCAGAACTAGATCAAATGTAGTTCTGGTCCATAGCGGTAGGTCTCTTAGTTTAGACCAGAACTAGATTAAATGTAGTTCTGGTCCATAGCGGTATGTCTCTTAGTTTAGACCAGAACTAGATTAAATGTAGTTCTGGTCCATAGCGGTATGTCTCTTACCTTAGACCAGAACTAGATTAAATGTAGTTCTGGTCCATAGCGGTAGGTCTCTTACCTTAGACCAGAACTAGATTAAATGTAGTTCTGGTCCATAGCGGTATGTCTCTTACCTTAGACCAGAACTAGATTAAATGTAGTTCTGGTCCATAGCGGTATGTCTCTTACCTTAGACCAGAACTAGATTAGATGTAGTTCTGGTCCATAGCGGTAGGTCTCTTATCTTAGACCAGAACTAGATTAGATGTAGTTCTGGTCCATAGCGGTATGTCTCTTACCTTAGACCAGAACTAGATTAAATGTAGTTCTGGTCCATAGCGGTATGTCTCTTACCTTAGACCAGAACTAGATTAAATGTAGTTCTGGTCCATAGCGGTATGTCTCTTACCTTAGACCAGAACTAGATTAAATGTAGTTCTGGTCCATAGCGGTATGTCTCTTACCTTAGACCAGAACTAGATTAAATGTAGTTCTGGTCCATAGCGGTATGTCTCTTAGTTTAGACCAGAACTAGATTAAATGTAGTTCTGGTCCATAGCGGTATTTTACCTTAGACCAGAACTAGATTAAATGTAGTTCTGGTCCATAGCGGTATGTCTCTTAGTTTAGACCAGAACTAGATTAAATGTAGTTCTGGTCCATAGCGGTATGTCTCTTACCTTAGACCAGAACTAGATTAAATGTAGTTCTGGTCCATAGCGGTATGTCTCTTACCTTAGACCAGAACTAGATTAAATGTAGTTCTGGTCCATAGCGGTATGTCTCTTACCTTAGACCAGAACTAGATTAAATGTAGTTCTGGTCCATAGCGGTATGTCTCTTAGCTTAGCAGACCAGAACTAGATTAAATGTAGTTCTGGTCCATAGCGGTATGTCTCTTAGCTTAGCAGACCAGAACTAGATTAGATGTAGTTCTGGTCCATAGCGGTATGTCTCTTAGTTTAGCAGACCAGAACTAGATTAAATGTAGTTCTGGTCCATAGCGGTATGTCTCTTACCTTAGACCAGAACTAGATTAAATGTAGTTCTGGTCCATAGCGGTATGTCTCTTACCTTAGACCAGAACTAGATTAAATGTAGTTCTGGTCCATAGCGGTATGTCTCTTACCTTAGACCAGAACTAGATTAAATGTAGTTCTGGTCCATAGCGGTATGTCTCTTAGTTTAGACCAGAACTAGATTAAATGTAGTTCTGGTCCATAGCGGTATGTCTCTTAGTTTAGACCAGAACTAGATTAAATGTAGTTCTGGTCCATAGCGGTATGTCTCTTACCTTAGACCAGAACTAGATTAAATGTAGTTCTGGTCCATAGCGGTATGTCTCTTACCTTAGACCAGAACTAGATTAAATGTAGTTCTGGTCCATAGCGGTATGTCTCTTACCTTAGACCAGAACTAGATTAAATGTAGTTCTGGTCCATAGCGGTATGTCTCTTAGTTTAGACATGAACTAGATTAAATGTAGTTCTGGTCCATAGCGGTATGTCTCTTACCTTAGACCAGAACTAGATTAAATGTAGTTCTGGTCCATAGCGGTATGTCTCTTACCTTAGACCAGAACTAGATTAAATGTAGTTCTGGTCCATAGCGGTATGTCTCTTAGTTTAGCAGACCAGAACTAGATTAAATGTAGTTCTGGTCCATAGCGGTATCTTACCTTAGACCAGAACTAGATTAAATGTAGTTCTGGTCCATAGCGGTATGTCTCTTACCTTAGACCAGAACTAGATTAAATGTAGTTCTGGTCCATAGCGGTATGTCTCTTAGCTTAGACCAGAACTAGATTAAATGTAGTTCTGGTCCATAGCGGTATGTCTCTTATCTTAGCAGACCAGAACTAGATTAAATGTAGTTCTGGTCCATAGCGGTATGTCTCTTAGTTTAGACCAGAACTAGATTAAATGTAGTTCTGGTCCATAGCGGTATGTCTCTTAGTTTAGACCAGAACTAGATTAAATGTAGTTCTGGTCCATAGCGGTATGTCTCTTACCTTAGACCAGAACTAGTTTTAATGTAGTTCTGGTCCATAGCGGTATGTCTCTTACCTTAGACCAGAACTAGATTAAATGTAGTTCTGGTCCATAGCGGTATCTTACCTTAGACCAGAACTAGATTAAATGTAGTTCTGGTCCATAGTGGTATGTCTCTTACCTTAGACCAGAACTAGATTAAATGTAGTTCTGGTCCATAGCGGTATGTCTCTTACCTTAGACCAGAACTAGATTAAATGTAGTTCTGGTCCATAGCGGTATGTCTCTTAGTTTAGACCAGAACTAGATTAAATGTAGTTCTGGTCCATAGCGGTATCTTACCTTAGACCAGAACTAGATTAAATGTAGTTCTGGTCCATAGTGGTATGTCTCTTACCTTAGACCAGAACTAGATTAAATGTAGTTCTGGTCCATAGCGGTATGTCTCTTACCTTAGACCAGAACTAGATTAAATGTAGTTCTGGTCCATAGCGGTATGTCTCTTAGTTTAGACCAGAACTAGATTAAATGTAGTTCTGGTCCATAGCGGTATGTCTCTTACCTTAGACCAGAACTAGATTAAATGTAGTTCTGGTCCATAGCGGTAGGTCTCTTACCTTAGACCAGAACTAGATTAAATGTAGTTCTGGTCCATAGCGGTATGTCTCTTACCTTAGACCAGAACTAGATTAAATGTAGTTCTGGTCCATAGCGGTATGTCTCTTACCTTAGACCAGAACTAGATTAGATGTAGTTCTGGTCCATAGCGGTAGGTCTCTTATCTTAGACCAGAACTAGATTAGATGTAGTTCTGGTCCATAGCGGTATGTCTCTTACCTTAGACCAGAACTAGATTAAATGTAGTTCTGGTCCATAGCGGTATGTCTCTTACCTTAGACCAGAACTAGATTAAATGTAGTTCTGGTCCATAGCGGTATGTCTCTTACCTTAGACCAGAACTAGATTAAATGTAGTTCTGGTCCATAGCGGTATGTCTCTTACCTTAGACCAGAACTAGATTAAATGTAGTTCTGGTCCATAGCGGTATGTCACTTAGCTTAGCAGACCAGAACTAGATTAAATGTAGTTCTGGTCCATAGCGGTATGTCTCTTAGTTTAGACCAGAACTAGATCAAATGTAGTTCTGGTCCATAGCGGTAGGTCTCTTAGTTTAGACCAGAACTAGATTAAATGTAGTTCTGGTCCATAGCGGTATGTCTCTTAGTTTAGACCAGAACTAGATTAAATGTAGTTCTGGTCCATAGCGGTATGTCTCTTACCTTAGACCAGAACTAGATTAAATGTAGTTCTGGTCCATAGCGGTATGTCTCTTACCTTAGACCAGAACTAGATTAAATGTAGTTCTGGTCCATAGCGGTATGTCTCTTAGTTTAGACCAGAACTAGATTAAATGTAGTTCTGGTCCATAGCGGTATTTTACCTTAGACCAGAACTAGATTAAATGTAGTTCTGGTCCATAGCGGTATGTCTCTTAGTTTAGCAGACCAGAACTAGTGTAACGGGTTGTGTCTGTCTGTGTATTTGGTGGAGATGTATATGGTGTAGAAGTGATGACACGGCCACACAGGACTTGCTCTCACTCAGGTCTTTACTTTGGAGTTCCTGGTATGAACAATAAATGAACACAGATGTCATCTACAGCGCAGCAGCAGCATACAGTACACAAATCTGCAGCATGGAAACCATTTTCCTCTCTGAGGCAAATGTGATCGTATAGTGGGTAATTAATTAATTTGTTTCTTTCTTTTTCCATAGAGCACCTAACCCAATGAGAGCTATTTTTATAACAAACTTACAGAACATTGTGAAATGACACAAAACGGCTACACAAAATAAAGAACAGACTAATAGCCCAAGAAAGACAATGATAATGAAAACACCATGTAAATCTCTCATTCAACAAAGCCCACCTGGTATGAACAATAAATGAACACAGATGTCATCTACAGCGCAGCAGCAGCATACAGTACACAAATCTGTGTAACAAAGAGTGCAAATGATTAATATAAAACCCCAAAGATATATTCATTGTTTGCAACGGAGCTCTTGCACCCACCTGCAGCATGGAAACCATTTTCCTCTGCCGAGGCAAACTACGGTGCGCACAAAGGGACACTGCGTGCAGCTGCGCTGTTCATCCACCAGGTGGCTTTAGTACTCTAAGCAATACATTGAAAAGCAAGTAGTGATTTTGTAGAAACTAATACAAGCATATTTCTAACTCTGTTACACTAGATTAAATGTAGTTCTGGTCCATAGCGGTATGTCTCTTACCTTAGACCAGAACTAGATTAAATGTAGTTCTGGTCCATAGCGGTATGTCTCTTACCTTAGACCAGAACTAGATTAGATGTAGTTCTGGTCCATAGCGGTATGTCTCTTACCTTAGACCAGAACTAGATTAAATGTAGTTCTGGTCCATAGCGGTATGTCTCTTAGTTTAGCAGACCAGAACTAGATTAGATTTAGTTCTGGTCCATAGCGGTATGTCTCTTAGTTTAGACCAGAACTAGATTAAATGTAGTTCTGGTCCATAGCGGTATGTCTCTTAGTTTAGACCAGAACTAGATCAAATGTAGTTCTGGTCCATAGCGGTAGGTCTCTTAGTTTAGACCAGAACTAGATTAAATGTAGTTCTGGTCCATAGCGGTATGTCTCTTAGTTTAGACCAGAACTAGATCAAATGTAGTTCTGGTCCATAGCGGTAGGTCTCTTAGTTTAGACCAGAACTAGATCAAATGTAGTTCTGGTCCATAGCGGTAGGTCTCTTAGTTTAGACCAGAACTAGATTAAATGTAGTTCTGGTCCATAGCGGTATGTCTCTTACCTTAGACCAGAACTAGATTAAATGTAGTTCTGGTCCATAGCGGTATGTCTCTTAGTTTTGCAGACCAGAACTAGATTAGATGTAGTTCTGGTCCATAGCGGTATGTCTCTTAGCTTAGCAGACCAGAACTAGATTAAATGTAGTTCTGGTCCATAGCGGTATGTCTCTTACCTTAGACCAGAACTAGATTAAATGTAGTTCTGGTCCATAGCGGTATGTCTCTTACCTTAGACCAGAACTAGATTAAATGTAGTTCTGGTCCATAGCGGTATGTCTCTTACCTTAGACCAGAACTAGATTAAATGTAGTTCTGGTCCATAGCGGTATGTCTCTTACCTTAGACCAGAACTAGATTAAATGTAGTTCTGGTCCATAGCGGTATGTCTCTTACCTTAGACCAGAACTAGATTAAATGTAGTTCTGGTCCATAGCGGTATGTCTCTTACCTTAGACCAGAACTAGATTCAATGTAGTTCTGGTCCATAGCGGTATGTCTCTTACCTTAGACCAGAACTAGATTAAATGTAGTTCTGGTCCATAGCGGTATGTCTCTTAGTTTAGCAGACCAGAACTAGATTAAATGTAGTTCTGGTCCATAGCGGTATCTTACCTTAGACCAGAACTAGATTAAATGTAGTTCTGGTCCATAGCGGTATGTCTCTTAGCTTAGCAGACCAGAACTAGATTAAATGTAGTTCTGGTCCATAGCGGTATGTCTCTTACCTTAGACCAGAACTAGATTAGATGTAGTTCTGGTCCATAGCGGTATGTCTCTTAGCTTAGCAGACCAGAACTAGATTAAATGTAGTTCTGGTCCATAGCGGTATGTCTCTTACCTTAGACCAGAACTAGATTAAATGTAGTTCTGGTCCATAGCGGTATGTCTCTTAGTTTAGACCAGAACTAGATTAAATGTAGTTCTGGTCCATAGCGGTATGTCTCTTAGTTTAGACCAGAACTAGATTAAATGTAGTTCTGGTCCATAGCGGTATGTCTCTTACCTTAGACCAGAACTAGATTAAATGTAGTTCTGGTCCATAGCGGTATGTCTCTTACCTTAGACCAGAACTAGATTAAATGTAGTTCTGGTCCATAGCGGTATCTTACCTTAGACCAGAACTAGATTAAATGTAGTTCTGGTCCATAGCGGTATGTCTCTTACCTTAGACCAGAACTAGATTAAATGTAGTTCTGGTCCATAGCGGTATGTCTCTTAGTTTAGACCAGAACTAGATTAAATGTAGTTCTGGTCCATAGCGGTATGTCTCTTACCTTAGACCAGAACTAGATTAAATGTAGTTCTGGTCCATAGCGGTATGTCTCTTACCTTAGACCAGAACTAGATTAAATGTAGTTCTGGTCCATAGCGGTATGTCTCTTAGTTTAGACCAGAACTAGATTAAATGTAGTTCTGGTCCATAGCGGTATGTCTCTTAGTTTAGACCAGAACTAGATTAAATGTAGTTCTGGTCCATAGCGGTATGTCTCTTACCTTAGACCAGAACTAGATTAAATGTAGTTCTGGTCCATAGCGGTATGTCTCTTACCTTAGACCAGAACTAGATTAAATGTAGTTCTGGTCCATAGCGGTATGTCTCTTACCTTAGACCAGAACTAGATTAAATGTAGTTCTGGTCCATAGCGGTATGTCTCTTACCTTAGACCAGAACTAGATTAAATGTAGTTCTGGTCCATAGCGGTATGTCTCTTACCTTAGACCAGAACTAGATTAAATGTAGTTCTGGTCCATAGCGGTATGTCTCTTAGTTTAGACCAGAACTAGATTAAATGTAGTTCTGGTCCATAGCGGTATGTCTCTTAGTTTAGACCAGAACTAGATTAAATGTAGTTCTGGTCCATAGCGGTATGTCTCTTACCTTAGACCAGAACTAGATTAAATGTAGTTCTGGTCCATAGCGGTATGTCTCTTACCTTAGACCAGAACTAGATTAAATGTAGTTCTGGTCCATAGCGGTATCTTACCTTAGACCAGAACTAGATTAAATGTAGTTCTGGTCCATAGCGGTATGTCTCTTACCTTAGACCAGAACTAGATTAAATGTAGTTCTGGTCCATAGCGGTATGTCTCTTACCTTAGACCAGAACTAGATTAAATGTAGTTCTGGTCCATAGCGGTATGTCTCTTAGTTTAGACCAGAACTAGATTAAATGTAGTTCTGGTCCATAGCGGTATGTCTCTTACCTTAGACCAGAACTAGATTAAATGTAGTTCTGGTCCATAGCGGTAGGTCTCTTACCTTAGACCAGAACTAGATTAAATGTAGTTCTGGTCCATAGCGGTATGTCTCTTACCTTAGACCAGAACTAGATTAGATGTAGTTCTGGTCCATAGCGGTATGTCTCTTAGTTTAGACCAGAACTAGATTAAATGTAGTTCTGGTCCATAGCGGTATGTCTCTTACCTTAGACCAGAACTAGATTAAATGTAGTTCTGGTCCATAGCGGTATGTCTCTTACCTTAGACCAGAACTAGATTAAATGTAGTTCTGGTCCATAGCGGTATGTCTCTTACCTTAGACCAGAACTAGATTAAATGTAGTTCTGGTCCATAGCGGTATGTCTCTTACCTTAGACCAGAACTAGATTAAATGTAGTTCTGGTCCATAGCGGTATGTCTCTTACCTTAGACCAGAACTAGATTAAATGTAGTTCTGGTCCATAGCGGTATGTCTCTTACCTTAGACCAGAACTAGATTAGATGTAGTTCTGGTCCATAGCGGTATGTCTCTTAGTTTAGACCAGAACTAGATTAAATGTAGTTCTGGTCCATAGCGGTATGTCTCTTAGTTTAGACCAGAACTAGATTAAATGTAGTTCTGGTCCATAGCGGTATTTTACCTTAGACCAGAACTAGATTAAATGTAGTTCTGGTCCATAGCGGTATGTCTCTTAGCTTAGACCAGAACTAGATTAAATGTAGTTCTGGTCCATAGCGGTATATCTCTTAGTTTAGACCAGAACTAGATCAAATGTAGTTCTGGTCCATAGCGGTAGGTCTCTTAGTTTAGACCAGAACTAGATTAAATGTAGTTCTGGTCCATAGCGGTATGTCTCTTAGTTTAGACCAGAACTAGATTAAATGTAGTTCTGGTCCATAGCGGTATGTCTCTTAGCTTAGCAGACCAGAACTAGATTAAATGTAGTTCTGGTCCATAGCGGTATGTCTCTTACCTTAGACCAGAACTAGATTAAATGTAGTTCTGGTCCATAGCGGTATGTCTCTTACCTTAGACCAGAACTAGATTAAATGTAGTTCTGGTCCATAGCGGTATGTCTCTTAGCTTAGCAGACCAGAACTAGATTAAATGTAGTTCTGGTCCATAGCGGTATGTCTCTTAGCTTAGCAGACCAGAACTAGATTAAATGTAGTTCTGGTCCATAGCGGTATGTCTCTTAGTTTAGCAGACCAGAACTAGATTAAATGTAGTTCTGGTCCATAGCGGTATGTCTCTTAGTTTAGACCAGAACTAGATTAGATGTAGTTCTGGTCCATAGCGTTATGTCTCTTAGTTTAGACCAGAACTAGATTAGATGTAGTTCTGGTCCATAGCGTTATGTCTCTTAGTTTAGACCAGAACTAGATTAAATGTAGTTCTGGTCCATAGCGGTATGTCTCTTAGCTTAGCAGACCAGAACTAGATTAAATGTAGTTCTGGTCCATAGCGGTATGTCTCTTAGTTTAGCAGACCAGAACTAGATTAAATGTAGTTCTGGTCCATAGCGGTATGTCTCTTAGCTTAGCAGACCAGAACTAGATTAGATGTAGTTCTGGTCCATAGCGGTATGTCTCTTAGCTTAGCAGACCAGAACTAGATTAAATGTAGTTCTGGTCCATAGCGGTATGTCTCTTAGCTTAGCAGACCAGAACTAGATTAAATGTAGTTCTGGTCCATAGCGGTATCTTACCTTAGACCAGAACTACATTAAATGTTAGCGTTAGAAGGACGTCTCTGGACCACAACTAGATGAAACCTAATGTCTTTATAAGTCACTTTCCTCGCTGACGTAGCCCCCTTAATATCTCTATTACAACGCCAACAGGCCTGGTGTTTTCATCACGCTGAGTTAATGTATTTATTACGCTGACGACATACAGGCCTGTTGTTTTCATCACCAGATCAGCTCTGAACCGCTTGCTTTAGGCTGATTTGATCATTCAGATCACTTCCCATTACAGTCAGAACTACAGACTCACTCCCAATCTAAACTATGGAATGAACTTCCCATTACAGTCAGAACTACAGACTCACTCCCAATCTAAACTATGGAATGAACTTCCCATTACAGTCAGAACTACAGACTCACTCCCAATCTAAACTATGGAATGAACTTCCCATTGCAGTCGGAACTACAGACTCACTCCCAATCTAAACTATGGAATGAACTTCCCATTGCAGTCAGAACTACAGACTCACTCCCAATCTAAACTATGGAATGAACTTCCCATTGCAGTCAGAACCACAGACTCACTCCCAATCTAAACTATGGAATGAACTTCCCATTGAAGTCAGAACTACAGACTCACTCCCAATCTTCCTCCGTAGTCTGAAAACCCACCTCTTCAGACTTCATTTTAGCCCGTAGCTCCTCCCCTAGCCTCGATGACCTTACAGGCATATGCAAAGGCTCAACTTATGTAACTTATGTAGCATTGTATGTAGACATAGTGTATATAGTTTCATTGTACAGATATTCTATTGTTACTTAGACAGATGTTAGGTTATTAGCTTACCTAGATGACTAATTATATGTATTTGTATGTATTATTTACCATGTTGTTCTTGCTTACTGTAAGTGGCTCTGGATGTACACTGTAAATAGTAGCTGCCAGGTGACACAGAATGGATGCCTACATTGTACACTGTAAATAGTAGCTACAGGCAGGGCCGGATCTACCATATGGGCACTGCCCAGGGGCATGTGCCATGAAATAAATGGTGTCTAAAAAGATTAGTGTTTTATTGTTGGTGAGAAGGCAGCTGAAAAGTGCAATTGTATGTAAAGCAGCAACAATGCGCTAGATTGCCTGTCACTCTGGGGGGGGGGGGGGGGGGGGTAGGCGACCGGAAATAGGCCAATATAACGGCATAAAACCACCCCAAAACGGCCCAAAACAGGAAAAAAGAATTGCGTGTGCGATATGCGCGCGCACAAAGATTTACATGTGCATGTGAAGGGGGCCCTTCGAGCTTCAGTGCCCAGGGGCCTCAGAGGTGTTAATCCGGCCCTGGCTACAGGGGTCTTAATTACAGATAATTCTGGGGGTCTAACCCTAATGGTTACACCTGGTGTAACCATGTATATTGTAGTGTAGTAGTGTAGTATTATATTATTTTTTCCAATGATCCTCTACTGACATCTAGTGTTGAAACGGTAATATTGCATCTCATTTCTCAATGATAATCTAATTCACCGCGTTGGTGTTTTATTCATATTGACTTCATTTAAATCACATCACGTATGATTTAAAACTATGTTATTGTCAAGATAATTGAAATTACCCTTTTTATTTTCTGTAGTGTGTAACGTTTTAAGAACAAACAAACAAATGCCAGAGGGATTCATGCATTTTGTAGGCCTATTTATTTGAATGTGTAACTTTGAACTGTGGCGTTTGATTGATTGATTGATTTAAATATTTATTAACAGTTTGCAGAATTACAGTACATTTCAAGCACAAACTCAATACAAAGGCTGTTAACTGTGAGTGGACAACCCAATTAAGCATTACACTTGTTTACAAGAGGGTCCACCATGTTCAATTCATCATGATTCATCACACGAGTGTGATTTATTTTGTATCTTTACTTTGTCCTATGATGGGTGTGGTCTTATTGAGAGGGCGTGGCCTACAGTATGCTCCATTTGTGCTCCGTCGTACGGCGGTGTCGCGCGCCGAGAATAGCCGATCTACAAGCCCTGTAGATCGGCTATTCTCGGCGCGCGATACCGCCGTACGGAACACGGTATAATAGATCCCATGGCCCGGAGGGACGGGCGCGGCTTGTTGATTGGCAGACATAGCGGTCGCCGTGGCAACACAGAAAAAAGGGAAAATGACAGAGCGATTTGTTAATCATAAATTAATTATAACTATTTTTTAGTTATAATATACTTACCTAATATTAAATGTGTCTTTATTTATTTAGATAAAAAGTGACCCCCCTTTTAACCTTAATTATTAATCATGAACAGAAAATAACATGTTTATATTATGTGTATAATAATAAATACTACTACTACTACTACTAATATTATTATTATTATTATTATTATTATTATTATTATTATTAATAATAATAATAATACAAATAATAATAATAATAATAAATAATAATTAAACACAAATAATAGTGATTGCCTGACAAAATTAACACATTTTTCAAGATAGTTTCTCCCAGGTAAAGACAGCAGAAATTCACAAAATAATAAAAAAACAAAACATTTTAATTAAAAAAATACTCGTATCGCCCCGTCCTCCCGGGCTATGGGATGCAGTGTGTGTGTGTGACCCTGCAGGCCGCCATCTTGGTTCAGTCCCTCCTCTCTCGGTAAACCAACCCTCCAGAAGCACCGCGGACCACCGAGCCGACCTCCGAGCCCCAGCCCGCCGTCCTGTCACCCTACCGCCGCCAGCAGCCTCACCCCAGCCCGCTGACAGACAGAGCAGAGCCGCCATGGCAGCAGACCGGGAGGACTTGGTGTACCAGGCCAAGCTGGCCGAGCAGGCGGAGCGATATGACGGTGAGTCCGAGAGCCGAGAGCCGCTGGTCCGGTTCGTTAGCATGTTAGCATGATGTTAGCATCACGGTGAGACCCACAGCCGACAGCCGCTGGACTGAGCTGGCTGCTGCGGTTAGCATTATGCTAATGCCGCGGCTCTGGACTGGCTGCTCCGGTTAGCAGCATGTTAGCATTATGTTAGCATGGATACCCGGTGTTTCACTGTCTACACCGTTAGCATTATGTTAGCATCATGTTAGCATGGGTACCCGGTGTTTCACTGTCTACACCGTTAGCATTATGTTAGCATCATGTTAGCATACATTACAGACCCAGTGTTTCAATGTCTACACTGTTAGCATCATGTTAGCATGGATACCCGATGTTTCACTGTCTACACGGTTAGCATTATGTTAGCATCATGTTAGCATGGATATCCAGTGTTTCACTGTCTACACCCGGTGTACACCGTTAGCATCATGTTATCATGCTACCATGTAGTGTGTTCTCTAAGTGGTGGTCCGGGGACCCCCCGGTGGGGGTGGGGGGGCCCTCCTAGAGGCTATATTAAGTTTACCAGGCTTTGTGTTCTATAATAAACACACAGCAGATCTACAAACTCACAACGCGTTGCCACCGAGACGCGCTGTGAGCTTGTAGATCTGCAGAGAGAGCTAGCATAATGTTAGCTTCAGACATGCTAGGCTATCAGACTGAGCCTGTTAAGCACGTTTACAACTAGTTATTATTATAAACTTTAGGTTTATAACTAGTTATCATAACTAGTACTCATAACCTTTAGTCCAACATTAAAACTATGTTGAAAAGCACATGATTGACAGACAGGCTAAGCTAGCTGGAACGGCTAGCCAGAACAAAATGGCGGATCAATGGAGCGAGCTGTCAACTCACAGCTAGCATGCTAGGCTAACTGTTAGTGTGTGTGTGTGTGTGTGTGTGTGGGTGTGTGTGTGGTGTTAGCCTGTTGGTTGAATTATTGAAGTGTGTTAGCTGTGGGGCAACCCTTAGTGTTTTATTTAGCTGCCAGGGGCAGGTGGGCAACCCTTAGTGTTTTATTTAGCTGCCAGGGGCAGGTGGGCAACCCTTAGTGTTTTATTTAGCTGCCAGGGGCAGGTGGGCAACCCTTAGTGTTTTATTTAGCTGCCAGGGGCAGGTGGGCAACCCTTAGTGTTTTATTTAACTGCCAGTGGCAGGTGGGCAACCCTTAGTGTTTTATTTAGCTGCCAGGGGCAGGTGGGCAACCCTTAGTGTTTTATTTAGCTGCCAGGGGCAGGTGGGCAACCCTTAGTGTTTTATTTAGCTGCCAGGGGCAGGTGGGCAATCCTTAGTGTTTTATTTAACTGCCAGGGGCAGGTGGGCAACCCTTAGTGTTTTATTTCGCTGCCAGGTGGCAGGTGGGCAACCCTTAGTGTTTTATTTAACTGCCAGGGGCAGGTGGGCAACCCTTAGTGTTTTATTTCGCTGCCAGGGGCAGGTGGGCAACCCTTAGTGTTTTATTTCGCTGCCAGGGGGCAGGTGGGCAACCCTTAGTGTTTTATTTAACTGCCAGGGGCAGGTGGGCAACCCTTAGTGTTTTTTTTAAGCCAGGGGCAGGTGGGCAACCCTTAGTGTTTTTTTTAAGCCAGGGGCAGGTGGGCGACCCTTAGTGTTTTATTTAGCTGCCAGGGGCAGGTGGGCGACCCTTAGTGTTTTATTTAGCTGCCAGGGGCAGGTGGGCGACCCTTAGTGTTTTATTTAGCTGCCAGGGGCAGGTGGGCGACCCTTACTGTTTTATTTAGCTGCCAGGGGCAGGTGGGCGACCCTTAGTGTTTATTTAACTGCCAGGGGCAGGTGGGCAACCCTTAGTGTTTTATTTACCTGCCAGGGGCAGGTGGACAACCCTTAGTGTTTTATTTAGCTGCCAGGGGCAGGTGGGCAACCCTTAGTGTTTTATTTAGCTTCCAGGAGCAGGTGGGCAACCCTTAGTGTTTTATTTAGCTGCCAGGGGCAGGTGGGCAACCCTTAGTGTTTTATTTAGCTGCCAGGGGCAGGTGGGCAACCCTTAGTGTTTTATTTAGCTGGAAAATTAGAGCAATGTTTAAATATAATAACTAGACCGGTGCCCGGCTGTAGAGCATCGAGTCAGTAACGATGCAAGTTGGAGGTCCATGCCCCGCCCGGCTATGCAATACCCGTTGTACCCGTGTCAGAGTACCCGTTCAACCCATCTGTCTGTGTCCCTTTTATACCCATATATGGAGATTTGTTAAATGTGTTAAAGGGGCATTATCTAGCCCCGCCCCCTATGCCCTGCTTTGCGTACCACACTTTGTGTACCACATTTGTGATGATTTGATTGGCCAGCTTTGTGTGTTTGTCTGTACCCCATAGTGATGATTTGATTGGCTGAGCACGGAATGTAATGTATGACGATAAGGGCCCCCCTCACTTCACAGGAGTGTGATTTTAATTTATAGGGTCCATTTGGTGCCATTTGTACCCCAGGGTCCATATGGTTCCATTTTTACCCCAGGGTCAATTTGGTTCCATTTGTACCCCAGGGTCCATTTGGTTCCATGTGTACCCGTAGTTACAAATGCCTGCTTGTCTGTTTGTCTGCCTGCCTGCCTGTCTGCCTGTTGGCCTGCCTGCCTGTCTGCCTGCCTGTCTGTCTGCCTGCCTGCCTGTCTGCCTGTTGGCCTGCCTGCCTGTCTGCCTGTCTGCATGTCTGCCTGTCTGCATGTCTGCATGCACTGAGTCTGTTTTTAGCATCTCATCACAGACTAGGATTTCAGGGCTGGGTTGCCAGGTTCTGTTATAAATAAGCAGGGTGTTTAGCTGAGTGTCAGCAGGGTTGCCAGGTTCTGTTATAAGTAAGCAGGGCGTTAAGCTGGGTGCCAGCAGTTTGCCAGGTTCTGTTATAAGTAAGCAGGGCGTTAAGCTGGGTGCCAGCAGTTTGCCAGGTTCTGTTATAAATAAGCAGGGCGTTTAGCTGGGTGTCAGCAGGGTTGCCAGGTTCTGTTATAAGTAAGCATGGCGTTTAGCTGGGTGCCAGCAGTTTGCCAGGTTCTGTTATAAATAAGCAGGGCGTTTAGCTGGGTGTCAGCAGGGTTGCCAGGTTCTGTTATAAATAAGAAGGGCGTTTAGCTGGGTGTCAGCAGGGTTGCCAGGTTCTGCTACTTTGACAGCGTTAAAGTGATTATCTCTAAAGGTCCTTTTCAAATGGGCAGCGATGAACGCAGCCGTTGTCCCCTGTCGCCGTTGTCAACACCAGCTCTGCTCCACAGGGGTTGCCACAACGTAAAGCGTAAACAATTTCACGGGACTGCTCCCACGTAAATACGCTTGAGTTGTTGCCCCTCAACTTCTCCACGCGTGCAGAAAAATAACGCAGGTCTCTTTAGAAATGAACTATAGGCGCGTTAAAGCGCTGCCCGTTTGAAAGGACCTCAACGCTGCCAAATCACTTTAATTTTTGCCAGAAACAAATGAGTGAGTGACCCGTCGTAAACTATACAGACACCTCATTTCTGACCAATCGTAAACGATACAGACACCTCATTTCTGACCAATCGTAAACGATACAGACACCTCATTTCTGACCAATCGTAAACGATACAGAGACACCTCATTTCTGACCACAATTCTTATGAGACGATTCTAAGATGGGTAGGCAGGCATTTGTTCTGACATACCAAGAGTCAGACAGTCATTAGTACGACTCCGACACCCTACCCGAATACTAACCTAACGCTAACCACACACGGACGGCCGGGCGCCACAGGTGATCTCTAACCCCCCGCAGTACGGGTGATTTGTAACCCGCATCACGGGTGATTTGTAACCCGCAGCACGGGTGATTTGTAACCCGCTTCACGGGTGATTTGTAACCCGCAGCACGGGTGATTTGTAATTGTAACCCGCAGCACTGGTGATGTGTAATTGTATTTGTAACCCGCAGCACGGGTGATTTGTAACCCGTAGCACGGGTGATTTGTAACCCGTAGCACGGGTGATTTGTAACCCGTAGCACGGGTGATTTGTAACCCGTAGCACGGGTGATTTGTAACCCGCAGCACGGGTGATTTGTAACCCGCAGCACGGGTGATTTGTAACCCGCAGCACGGGTCATTTGTAACCCGCATCACGGGTCATTTGTAACCCGCAGCACGGGTCATTTGTAACCCGCATCACGGGTGATTTGTAACCCGCAGCACGGGTGATTTGTAACCAGCAGCACGGGTGATTTGTAACCCGCAGCACGGGTGGATTTGTAACAGGCTTTTATTGTGATGTAACCTCGGTACCCATGCTTTTATTTTGATGTAGCTTCCCTCTGTACCCAGGGAGTGAACTAAAGTGCAGAGGGGCGGGGCTAGTGGGTGGAGCTAGAGGAGTGGGAGTGAACTAAAGTGCAGAGGGGTGGGGCTAGAGGAGTGAACTACAGTGCCGATGGGGCGGGGCTAGAAAAGTGGGAGTGAACTGCAGTGCAGAGGGGCGGGACTAGAGGAGTGGGAGTGAACTACAGTGCAGAGGGGGCGGGGCTAGTTGAGTGGGAGTGAACTGCAGTGCAGAGGGGAGGGGCTAGAGGAGTGGGAGTGAACTACAGTGCCGATGGGGCGGGGCTAGAGGAGTGGGAGTGAACTGCAGTGCAGAGGGGCGGGGCTAGATGAGTGGGAGTGAACTGCAGTGCAGAGGGGCGGGGCTAGAGGAGTGGGAGTGAACTACAGTGCAGAGGGGGCGGGGCTAGATGAGTGAGAGTGAACTACAGTGCAGAGGGGCGGGGCTAGATAAGTGGGAGTGAACTACAGTGCAGAGGGGGCGGGGCTAGATGAGTGAGTGAACTACAGTGCAGAGGGGGCGGTGCTAGATGAGTGGGAGTGAACTACAGTGCAGAGGGGCGGGGCTAGATGAGTGGGAGTGAACTACAGTGCAGAGGGGGTGGGGCTAGGTGAGTGAACTACAGTGCAGAGGGGGCGGGGCTAGAGGAGTGAGATAACTACAGTGCAGAGGGGGCGGGGCTAGAGGAGTGAGAGAACTACAGTGCAGAGGGGCGGGGCTAGAGGAGTGAGAGAACTACAGTGCAGAGGGGGCGGAGCTAGAGGAGTGAGTGAACTACAGTGCAGAGGGGCGGGGCTAGATGAGTGGGAGTGGAGTACAGTGCAGATGGGGCGGGGCTAAATGAGTGAGAGTGAACTACAGTGCAGAGGTGGGGCAAGGGGCGGGGCTAGATAAGTGGGCGTGAACTGCATTGCATAGGGGTCAGGGCTAGATAAGTGGGAGTGAACTACAGTGCAGAGGGGGCGGGGCTAGATGCGTGGGCGTGAACTGCATTGCATAGGGGGCGGGGTTAGATAAGTGGGAGTGAACTACAGTGCATAGGGGGCAGGGCTAGATAAGTGGGCGTGAACTGCATTGCATAGGGGGCAGGGCTAGATAAGTGGGAGTGAACTACAGTGCAGAGGGGGCGGGGCTAGATGAGTGGGAGTTAACCACAGTGCAGAGGGGGCGGGGCTAGAGGATTGAGTGTACCACAGTGCAGAGGGGGCGGGGCTAGATGAGTGGGCGTGAACTACAGTGCAGAAAGGGGCGGGGATAGATGAGTGAACTGCAGTGCAGATGGGGCGGGGCTAGAGGAGTGGGAGTGAACCACAGTGCAGATGGGCTGGGCCAGGCTACCTGCCCCTCTAGACCAGAAAGCATGCTGGCTGGGCCAGGCTACCTGCCCCTCTAGACCAGAAAGCATGCTGGCTGGGCCAGGCTACTTGCCCCTCTAGACCAGAAAGCATGCTGGCTGGGCCAGGCTACCTGCCCCTCTAGACCAGAAAGCACGCTGGCTGGGGCAGGCTACCTGCCCCTCTAGACCAGAAAGCACGCTGGCCGGGCCAGGCTACCTGCCCCTCTAGACCAGAAAGCACGCTGGCTGGGCCAGGCTACCTGCCCCTCTAGACCAGAAAGCACGCTGGCAGGGCCAGGCTACCCTCCCCTCTAGACCAGAAAGCACGCTGGCTGGGCCAGGCTACCTGCCCCTCTAGACCAGAAAGCACGCTGGCTGGGCCAGGCTACCTGCCCCTCTAGACCAGAAAGCACGCTGGCAGGGCCAGGCTATTGTTTCATCCCGGTATGCAATGTTCAGCAGGGATGGACATGTAGTTAAATTTAGAATAAAGGAATGTTCTTTCCTAACATAAATCATGATGTTTATGTTTAACAGAGATGGTAGAGTCCATGAAGGAGGTAGCAGGGATGGACATAGAGTTAATGTTATATTATATTTATCTAACAGAGATGGTAGAGTCCATGAAGAAGGTAGCAGGGATGGACATAGAGTTAATGTTATATTATTGAGTGGTGTAAACCACTCCTACAACTGGCTTTTGTGTGCAGAAAAAAATGACCATGGTTGCTATGTTCAAAATAATGTCTGACGTAATTAAATCACACCCGGGTGAACTGGATGACCGTAGCAACCGTGGTCATTTTCTCTGCACAAAAAAAGCCAGTTGTGAAATCACATCCGGGTGTGATTTCATTACGTCAGATCAGAGCTGATCAGGCTATATAATACCTTATCTTATAAATACCTCACATCGGACGTCAGACATTACATCAGACCACAGCTGATCATGCTATATAAAACCTTACACCACTCAGTTCACACGGGTGTGATTTTATTTATCTAACAGAGATGGTAGAGTCCATGAAGAAGGTAGCAGGGATGGACATAGAGTTAATGTTATATTATATTTATCTAACAGAGATGGTAGAGTCCATGAAGAAGGTAGCAGGGATGGACATAGAGTTAATGTTATATTATATTTATCTAACAGAGATGGTAGAGTCCATGAAGAAGGTAGCAGGGATGGACATAGAGTTAATGTTATATTATATTTATCTAACAGAGATGGTAGAGTCCATGAAGAAGGTAGCAGGGATGGACATAGAGTTAATGTTATATTATATTTATCTAACAGAGATGGTAGAGTCCATGAAGAAGGTAGCAGGGATGGACATAGAGTTAATGTTATATTATATTTATCTAACAGAGATGGTAGAGTCCATGAAGAAGGTAGCAGGGATGGACATAGAGTTAATGTTATATTATATTTATCTAACAGAGATGGTAGAGTCCATGAAGAAGGTAGCAGGGATGGACATAGAGTTAATGTTATATTATATTTATCTAACAGAGATGGTAGAGTCCATGAAGAAGGTAGCAGGGATGGACATGGAGCTGACCGTAGAGGAGAGGAACCTTCTCTCCGTGGCCTACAAGAACGTGATCGGAGCGAGGAGAGCTTCCTGGAGGATCATCAGCTCCATCGAACAGAGAGAGGAGAGCAAAGGAGGAGAGGACAAGCTGAAGATGATCAGAGAATACAGACAGACGGTAGGACTACACTACCCACCATGCACTACTACACCACACACACAAACACACACACACACACAGGGAGGAGAGGACAAGCTGAAGATGATCAGGGACTACAGACTAGGGCTGACCTTCGATAACGTTTTTGGAGATCGACGCTTCGACAAAAGAACACATCGATCGCCGACGCTTCGACACTCTTAATCGAAGAGTCTCGATAGTGCACTGAACTCTTAGTGCACTGAACTCTTAGTGCACTGAACTCTTAGTGCACTGAACTCTTAGTGCACTGAACTCTTAGTGCACTGAACTCTTAGTGCACTGAACTCTTAGTGCACTGAACTCTTAGTGCACTGAACTCTTAGTGCACTGAACTCTTAGTGCACACGGGAGTTGGTCTACAAAATGTAGATCGACTCCCGTGCTTATCGAACGAACGTCGATTTTTTTCGGGTCAGCCCTACTACAGACAGACGGTAGGACTACATTACCCATGCACCACTACTACAGACAGACGGTAGGACTACATTACCCATGCACCACTACTACAGACAGACGGTAGGACTACATTACCCATGCACCACTACTACAGACAGACGGTAGGACTACATTACCCATGCACCACTACTACAGACAGACGGTAGGACTACATTACCCATGCACCACTACTACAGACAGACGGTAGGACTACATTACCCATGCACCTCTACTACAGACAGACGGTAGGACTACATTACCCATGCACCACTACTACAGACAGACGGTAGGACTACATTACCCATGCACCACTACTACAGACAGACGGTAGGACTACATTACCCATGCACCACTACTACAGACAGATGGTAGGACTACATTACCCATGCACCACTACTACAGACAGACGGTAGGACTACATTACCCATGCACCACTACTACAGACAGACGGTAGGACTACATTACCCATGCACCATCACTAGTTAACTGACCCTAAGCCTTGTGGTTTAGGACAGAGGGAGAACGAAGATTTACAGAAAGCAGAGGATTGTAAAGTTAAACGCCACATTTCCACGTCGAAGCCCCGCCCCCTCGAGAGACCCGGAAAATAATTCCCTGTTCGTTTTCCTCATAGACTTTTCAAAAAGTATTTATTTAAAGACGTTTACGCCGCGGACAAAGAAAACTCTTGTAACGTGACAAATCATGACAACAAACAAAAAAATTTTGGCCGAACAAATAATTAGAAAGAAGAAAAAAAAACGGCAGGTTACAACACTTTTTTTGTTTTTCTTCTTTGTAATTATTTGTTCGGCCCAAAACATTGTGTTTATTGTCATGATTTGTCACGACTCGAGTTGGCTTTGTACGACGCTTAAAAGGTCTTTAAATAAATACCCTTTGAAATGTATATGAGGAGAAATGCATTGGGAATTATTTCCTGGGACTGGGACTGGCATCGTCATGAAAGGGGGCGGGACTGGCGCCGTCATGAAAGGGGGCGGGACTGCAACGCTCTATACAGATAATGATAATGATCATTTAGATTAAACTAATGGGTTTGACAACAATGGGTGTAATGAGGTAAACTGCTGATGGTCTGATGTTGACAGTAATGGTGTAATGAGGTAAACTGCTGATGGTCTGATATTGACAGTAATGGGGTAAGGAGGTAAACTGCTGATGGTCTGATGTTGACAGTAATGGTGTAATGAGGTAAACTGCTGATGGTCTGATGTTGACAGTAATGGTGTAATGAGGTAAACTGCTGATGGTCTGATGTTGACAGTAATGGGGTAAGGAGGTAAACTGCTGATGGTCTGATGTTGACAGTAATGGTGTAATGAGGTAAACTGCTGATGGTCTGATGTTGACAGTAATGGTGTAATGAGGTAAACTGCTGATGGTCTGATGTTGGCAGTAATGGGTTTGACACTAAAGGTAAACATGCTTAATCCCATCAAAGGTAATTAAGCATTTGACCTCCAGTAACCTCATGACGTGACTAGATTAAGCCAGACTAAATCTTGTAGAAACGTTTAGTAATTCTAGTAGGACTAAAACATAATTGCCCAGACTCTTCTTCAACAAAGATGGCGAAAGCAAACATTCTTTGTTCTGTACTACAGAACACCTCTGTACTTATACATACACTACTACACATACATACACAATACTTATATACATACACTACTACACATACATACACAATACTTATATACATACAAGTGTATGGTACAGAACACTGAAGTCCTTCAACCAGAAACCAGACCCTCTCTACCTGCTAGTTAGGTAAACTATTCCCTCTCTACCTGCCTGTCAGACTCCTGTCAGGTAAACTATGTCCCAGTTAGGTAAACTATTCCCTCTCTACCTGCCTGTCAGACTCCTGTCAGGTAAACTATGTCCCAGTTAGGTAAACTATTCCCTCTCTACCTGCCTGTCAGACTCCTGTCAGGGAAACTATGTCCCAGTTAGGTAAACTATTCCCTCTCTACCTGCCTGTCAGACTCCTGTCAGGTAAACTATGTCCCAGTTAGGTAAACTAGTCACAATCTACCTGCCTGTCAGACTCCTGTCAGGTAAACTATGTCCCAGTTAGGTAACCTATTCCCTCTCTACCTGCCTGTCAGACTCCTGTCAGGTAAACTATGTCCCAGTTAGGTAAACTAGTCCCTCTCTACCTGCCTGTCAGACTCCTGTCAGGTAAACTATGTCCCAGTTAGGTAAACTATTCCCTCTCTACCTGCCTGTCAGACTCCTGTCAGGTAAACTATGTCCCAGTTAGGTAAACTAGTCCCTCTCTACCTGCCTGTCAGACTCCTGTCAGGTAAACTATGTCCCAGTTAGGTAAACTATTCCCTCTCTACCTGCCTGTCAGACTCCTGTCAGGTAAACTATGTCCCAGTTAGGTAAACTAGTCCCTCTCTACCTGCCTGTCAGACTCCTGTCAGGTAAACTATGTCCCAGTTAGGTAAACTATTCCCTCTCTACCTGCCTGTCAGACTCCTGTCAGGTAAACTATGTCCCAGTTAGGTAAACTATTCCCTCTCTACCTGCCTGTCAGACTCCTGTCAGGTAAACTATGTCCCAGTTAGGTAAACTAGTCCCTCTCTACCTGCCTGTCAGACTCCTGTCAGGTAAACTATGTCCCAGTTAGGTAAACTGACAGTTTACCTAACTGATTGACAGTTCTCGTTTTTGCGACCAGTCATTACTCCTACAACTACAACCTATCTCAAACCCTCACCCTAAACTAACCTTCCACGGGGCAGCACACCTAAACCTAACCTTAACCCATGTCTAACCAATGACTAGTCTAAACTAAGTATGCACCCCCCTAAACCTAACCCGAACGGCCTAACCTCAGTAAAACGATGCCTTCCCGGGAGCCAATCAGACACATGGGGAGGCGGGTCTACCCTAGAACGTTGGTGGGATTCATAATCACGCGTCAGACTCCGGTCAGGTAAACTATGTCCCAGTTAGGTAAACTAGTCCCTCTCTACCTGCCTGTCAGACTCCAGTCAGGTAAACTAGTCCCTCTCTACCTGCCTGTCAGACTCCAGTCAGGTAAACTAGACCCTCTCTACCTGCCTGTCAGACTCCAGTCAGGTAAACTAGTCCCTCTCTACCTGCCAGTCAGGTAAACTATGTCCCAGTCCCCAGTCAGGTAAACTAGTCCCTCTCTACCTGCCAGTCAGGTAAACTATGTCCCAGTCCCAGTTAGGTAAACTATGTCCCAGTCCCTCTCTACCTGCCTGTTAGGTAAACTATGTCCCAGTCCCCAGTCCGGTAAACTATGTCCCAGTCCCCAGTTAGGTAAACTATGTCCCAGTCAGGTAAACTATGTCCCAGTCCCCAGTTAGGTAAACTATGTCCCAGTCCCCAGTTAGGTAAACTATGTCCCAGTCCCCAGTTAGGTAAACTATGTCCCAGTCCCCAGTTAGGTAAACTATGTCCCAGTCCCCAGTTAGGTAAACTATGTCCCAGTCCCCAGTTAGGTAAACTATGTCCCAGTCCCCAGTTAGGTAAACTATGTCCCAGTCCGGTAAACTATGTCCCAGTCCGGTAAACTATGTCCCAGTCCGGTAAACTATGTCCCAGTCCCCAGTCAGGTAAACTATGTCCCAGTCCCCAGTTAGGTAAACTATGTCCCAGTCCCCAGTTAGGTAAACTATGTCCCAGTCCCCAGTTAGGTAAACTATGTCCCAGTTAGGTAAACTATGTCCCAGTCCGGTAAACTATGTCCCAGTCCGGTAAACTATGTCCCAGTCCGGTAAACTATGTCCCAGTCAGGTAAACTATGTCCCAGTCCGGTAAACGATGTCCCAGTCCCCAGTTAGGTAAACTATGTCCCAGTCCCCAGTTAGGTAAACTATGTCCCAGTCCGGTAAACTATGTCCCAGTCCGGTAAACTATGTCCCAGTCCGGTAAACTATGTCCCAGTCCGGTAAACTATGTCCCAGTCAGGTAAACTATGTCCCAGTCCCCAGTCAGGTAAACTATGTCCCAGTCCCCAGTCAGGTAAACTATGTCCCAGTCCGGTAAACTATGTCCCAGTCCCCAGTCAGGTAAACTATGTCCCAGTCCCCAGTTAGGTAAACTATGTCCCAGTCCCCAGTCAGGTAAACTATGTCCCAGTCCCCAGTCAGGTAAACTATGTCCCAGTCCCCAGTCAGGTAAACGATGTCCCAGTCCCCAGTCAGGTAAACTATGTCCCAGTCCCCAGTCAGGTAAACTATGTCCCAGTCCCCAGTCAGGTAAACTATGTCCCAGTCCCCAGTTAGGTAAACTATGTCCCAGTCCCCAGTTAGGTAAACTATGTCCCAGTCCCCAGTTAGGTAAACTATGTCCCAGTGACACGGTCGGTCCATAGAGTTAACGGATGTGCCGATCTGCACTGCAGGCTTAGGCAAGTCAGATTTAACTTAAATACCTTTTATATTTAATATTGTGAGCTTGTAGATCTGTTCATACTGTTACTTTGGGCTCAATCAGACCGATTAATCGGTCTGATTGATTAATCGAACAGATGCCGATTAATCTAAAAACAACTAAAATCATCCGATACCGATGTGTTTGCCGATTAATCTCCCATCACTAATAGAGTTCTAAGCCTCGGAGTCACTAGGCCTTACTAGGCTTTTGATTTTAACCTGCTCGGTATTAGAAAACACGTCTGTGAAAAAAGGTAGTCGACCAACATTTTTCGTCTTAGTTTTAGTCGACGAAATCAACACTGACAGCCACTACATGCTCTGACTGCACGCAGACAGCCACTACATGCTTTGACTGCACGCAGACAGCCACTACATCCTCTGACTGCACGCAGACAGCCTGCTCTGACTGCACGCAGACAGCCTGCTCGATTTTTTGGCTCTGAAACCTCGATTTCGGTTTCGAAAAAATGTTTTCCTATTGGAATAAAGTCCAAACCTTAAAAGGATCCCTGGCTACAAGACAAATATGCCTTAAAACATTACACTTGCCCTCTATGAATAAAAATAAATAAAAACATCAATATTTTATTTCTTTCATAAATAGAGAATCTTTCAATCAATAGGGACTGCTCCCATCGCAGGTTGATATATGTCCATGTGTGGTTAGCCTCGATCCCAGGCTTACTTTTCGATGTGTGGTCCAGCCCTATAGAATGCATATGCTAATAAAAACAACTTAATACTTCCTAAGAATAATATGAGCATCAAAGCAATATTTACATACTTTTTATTAGCATGTGCACTAGTCCATACATTCCCTGGGGCTGGACCACACATGGACTGGACATGTCATATGACATCCTCAACTTGCGACAGGAGCTGTTCCTATTGAGTGAAAGATAAACACTACCCAACTTTATTTTATGAAAGAAATACAAATATTTAAGGTGTTTTTATTTTTAGTTATAGAGGGCAAGTATAGTGTTTTAAGGCATATTTGTCTGGCCAGGGATCCTTTTAAACAAAGAAAGATAAATCCCCTTTGGGATTAAACAAGTGAAAACGTTTACAATGTGTCCAAATTAATTCTTAAAAAAATAGCCAATTTAATGTTTAGGTGCCCGCTCTTCCTGCACCCTTTTGCAATGTGAAATGCCACTGAATCTGTAGCCCTAATGCTTTCCATTTAGATTCTGTCTCATCTGAATCTGTAGCCCTAATGCTTTCCATTTAGATTCTGTCTCATCTGAATCTGTAGCCCTAATGCTTTCCATTTAGATTCTGTCTCATCTGAATCTGTAGCCCTAATGCTTTCCATTTAGATTCTGACTCATCTGAATCTGTAGGCCTAATGCTTTCCATTTAGATTCTGTCTCATCTGAATCTGTAGCCCTAATGCTTTCCATTTAGATTCTGTCTCATCTGAATCTGTAGCCCTAATCGCTTTCCATTTGGATTCTGTCTCATCTGAATCTGTAGGCCTAATGCTTTACCATTTAGATTCTGTCTCATCTGAATCTGTAGCCCTAATGCTTTCCATTTAGATTCTGTCTCATCTGAATCTGTAGCCCTAATGCTTTCCATTTAGATTCTGTCTCATCTGAATCTGTAGCCCTAATCGCTTTCCATTTAGATTCTGTCTCATCTGAATCTGTAGCCCTAATCGCTTTCCATTTAGATTCTGTCTCATCTGAATCTGTAGCCCTAATCGCTTTCCATTTGGATTCTGTCTCATCTGAATCTGTAGCCCTAATCGCTTTCCATTTGGATTCTGTCTCATCTGAATCTGTAGCCCTAATCGCTTTCCATTTAGATTCTGTCTCATCTGAATCTGTAGCCCTAATCGCTTTCCATTTAGATTCTGTCTCATCTGAATCTGTAGCCCTAATGCTTTCCATTTAGATTCTGTCTCATCTGAATCTGTAGCCCTAATGCTTTCCATTTAGATTCTGTCTCATCTGAATCTGTAGCCCTAATCGCTTTCCATTTAGATTCTGTCTCATCTGAATCTGTAGCCCTAATCGCTTTCCATTTAGATTCTGTCTCATCTGAATCTGTAGCCCTAATCGCTTTCCATTTAGATTCTGTCTCATCTGAATCTGTAGCCCTAATCGCTTTCCATTGTGATTCTGTCTCATCTGAATCTGTAGCCCTAATTCTGTCTCGTCATATGGGCCATGTGAAAAATAATGATGCCACATCTCTTTTCAACTTGTGACAGCTGATGCTTGTACTTGTACTGTGAACTGAAGGCAAACGTTTCTGAACGTCTCATCCTCCATTTTTACGCGTGCTGAAAATAGCCGATCTACTAGCTCACAGCGTGTTGCGGAGGCGACACGTCGTGAGCTTGCAGATCAGCTCTTCCTCTTTGTTTTTAGCCGAGGCGACGTACACAGTCAACACTCAACAGAGTCAGACACACATGGCTATTGGCTCCTCGATGCAAAATGTCCATTCTCCAGGCACTGGAACAAGCCACTCGTGTTGCCGTCTCCCACAGGGACCGACCCTCCACTATGTCGGAACTAAAACCTGTCCCCGTAAAAAGTCGGTGCCTGTGAGAGACGGAAACAACACGAGCGTCCCAACCAACCTGCTCCAGCACCCGGAAAACAAATACAAGTACAGCTGCGTGTGCAAAGCGCGTGTGCATCCCCTTTTTACAACGTTTACAACGAGTAGTTTCCAGACGACAGACATTGTCTTGCCTATTTTAGCAACTAAATCCTCGTTCCTATCGCTCCCCGTGGCAGACATGCTAACGCTGCTTTCAGCTTTTCTCTCTGCGCGGCAGTGGGAGGAGGAGGTAACTACGGTAGCCCGGCAGCCTGCAGGCGAGCAGAGAGAGATTTACCGTAAATGCCCTAGTTAAAGGGAAAAACGATTTTCTTTTTTTGACATCGTCCAAATCCAAAAATCGCGATTTCGATTAAAATTCGATTAATCGTGCAGCCCTACTCTGACTGCACGCAGACAGCCCGCTCTGACTGCACGCAGACAGCCTGCTCTGACTGCACGCAGACAGCCCGCTCTGACTGCACGCAGACAGCCTGCTCTGACTGCACGCAGACAGCCCGCTCTGACTGCACGCAGACAGCCTGCTCTGACTGCACGCAGACAGCCTGCTCTGACTGCACGCAGACCGCCTGCTCTGACTGCACGCAGACAGCCTGCTCTGACTGCACGCAGACAGCCTGCTCTGACTGCACGCAGACAGCCTGCTCTGACTGCACGCAGACAGCCTGCTCTGACTGCACGCAGACCGCCTGCTCTGACTGCACGCAGACAGCCTGCTCTGACTGCACGCAGACAGCCTGCTCTGACTGCACGCAGACAGCCTGCTCTGACTGCACGCAGACAGCCTGCTCTGACTGCACGCAGACAGCCTGCTCTGACTGATTCCAGCTCAGGCGTTCAGACTATCTCTGTATGAACCAACGCTGAGCTTCATCTGGCGTTTCATTTCATTGGTCAGGTTGAAAATGAGCTGAAGTCAAAGAAATGAAATATAAATGAAATCTTTATGTTTGTGTCATGGGTTAGGGTTAGGGCCACTTTGGCTATGTGTTGTTTTTTAATCATTAATAGAAGGTATAATGACTAATGTGTTGTTTTTCATCAGGTTGAAAATGAGCTGAAGTCGATCTGTTGTGACATTCTGGATGTTCTGGACAAACACCTCATCCCTGCTGCCGACACGGGAGAGAGCAAGGTCTTCTACTACAAAATGTAAGTCCTTAACCATAACCCCTACACACTTCTCTAAAACACCCTGGACAACGCTCCACGCGTCCCAGACTGTTCTCCCTTCTCTAAAACACCCTGGACAACGCTCCACACGTCCCAGACTCTTCTCCCTTCTCTAAAACACCCTGGACAACGCTCCACACGTCCCAGACTCTTCTCCCTTCTCTAAAACACCCTGGACAACGCTCCACACGTCCCAGACTCTTCTCCCTTCTGGCTCCAAAACTATGGAATGAACTTCCCATTGCAGTCAGAACTACAGACTCACTCCCAATCTAAACTATGAACTTCCCATTGCAGTCAGAACTACAGACTCACTCCTAATCTAAACTATGGAATGAACTTCCCATTGCTGCAGAGTCCTGCAACGGGTCGGATACCCGCGGATACCCCATGGGTACCCGAGTTTGACGGGTGGGAACGGGCGGCGGGACAATATACCTTTATAAATTAACGGGTACGGGCGGAACGCAACGCAACGCGGGTGGGTGACCTTTTTTAATCAGCGGACCCGCACTGCATGATGTTATAAACAGCAGCTGAGCTGGGGTTTTTCTCAACAGCGGAGACAAGTTAAATCACATGCCCAAGGAATGGTCAGTGATGTCACATCACTGCCGATTCCTTCATAATGGCGTTCTGTTTCTGCTGCTGTGCTTAGTGTGCTACTTCCTTGTTGCATAGCAGTGACATCACGGCCCAATCCTTGCTTCCTTATCGTAGCATTTCACGTGTGGAGTTTTATCACCAGGCTGCAGCCTGTACTGTAACATATAGGGTTAGGGTTAGGGTTAGGGTTAGGGTTAGGGTTAACCCGCTGATGAAACACCAAGGGATTATAATGGGTTAGGGTTAGGGTTAACCCGCTGATGAAACACCAAGGGATTATAATGGGTTAGGGTTAGCTAACCCTAACCCTAACCAGCCTGTACTGTAATATATAGGGTTAGGGTTAGGGTTAACCCGCTGATGAAACACCAAGGGATTATAATGCCAACATTCAACACAAGCTGTAAAGCTAACCCAGGTAATGTTGGCCTAATGCGTCACTCTGTCTAAGTGTAAATAAAGTTAAAAAGATGAGCCTGATGGCTAATCTTTTTTTTTATCATCCTCTCCTTGTTGATATATTATGCCAATATGCCATTCAGGTCGAAATCATGATATAACTCTATGTTGTGATAATAAGCAGCAGTATAGCCTCAGTCAACTACATGTCTTCATGATATAACTCTATGTTGTGATAATAAGCAGCAGTATAGCCTCAGTCAACTACATGTCTTCATGATATAACTATGTTGTGATAATAAGCAGCAGTATAGCCTCAGTCAACTACATGTCTTCATGATATAACTATGTTGTGATAATAAGCAGCAGTATAGCCTCAGTCAACTACATGTCTTCATGATATAACTATGTTGTGATAATAAGCAGCAGTATAGCCTCAGTCAACTACATGTCTCTCTACGTCGGCCTCAGACGAGCCTTCCATCGCCGTTTCCAGTCATCTCGGTTCTCCATACATCTGGCCAGCTCCTTTGTGCTTTCCGCGCCAGTATCTTTCTTTAGTACGTCCACGTAGGTAGGTGTGGGACGTCCTCTCGATCGATGCCCGTGTGTCGGTTCCCACAGTACAAGCTTTTTGGCCGGGAGTTCTTGGTGTCGGTGGCAGTGGCCAGCTAGTCTCATCCTCCTTACTGCTATCTTCTCTGTTACACTTGGTAATGCCTCGTACAGCCGCTTGTTGGTGATGTGCTCGTCCCTGTTGGTGTTAAGTACCAGACGTAACATTCTGGTGTAGCACCCATCCAGGGATTTCTGTAGGGCTTGTGTTAGTGTATGTCTTCATGATATAACTCTATGTTGTGATAATAAGCAGCAGTATAGCCTCAGTCAACTACATGTCTTCATGATATAACTATGTTGTGATAATAAGCAGCAGTATAGCCTCAGTCAACTACATGTCTTCTGTTCTGTGTGCAACACTCTCTCTCTCCAGGAAGGAGGACTATCATCGGTACCTAGCAGAGTTCTCTCTCTCTGTAATGTAAAGTGAATGTCTCTCTCTCTCTCTCTCTCTCTCTCTCTCTCTCTCTGTAATGTAAAGTGAATGTCTCTCTCTCTCGGTAATGTAAAGTGAATGTCTGTCTCTCTCTCTCTCTCTCTCTCTCTCTCTCTGTAATGTAAAGTGAATGTCTATCTCTCTCTCTCTCTCTCTCTCTCTCTCTCTCTCTCGGTAATGTAAAGTGAATGTCTGTCTCTCTCTCTCTCTCTCTCTCTCTCTCGCTCGGTAATGTAAAGTGAATGTCTCTCTCTCTCTCTCTCTCTCTCTCTCTCTCTGTAATGTAAAGTGAATGTCTCTCTCTCTGTAATGTAAAGTGAATGTCTCTCTCTCGGTAATGTAAAGTGAATGTCTGTCTCTCTCTCTCTAATGTAAAGTGAATGTCTCTCTCTCCAGGAAGGGGGACTACCATCAGTACCTAGCAGAGTTCTCTCTCTCTCTGTAATGTAAAGTGAATCTCTCTCTCTCTCTCTCTCTCTCTCTCTCTCTCTCTCTCTCTCTCTCTCTCTCTCTCTCTCTCTCTCTCTCTCTAATGTAAAGTGAATGTCTCTCTCTCCAGGAAGGGGGACTACCACCGGTACCTAGCAGAGTTCGCGACGGGTAACGACAGGAAGGAAGCGGCAGAGAACAGTCTGGTTGCGTATAAGGCAGCGAGCGACATCGCTATGATCGAACTCCCTCCGACTCACCCCATCCGCCTCGGCCTGGCGCTCAACTTCTCTGTGTTCTACTACGAAATACTCAACTCCCCGGATAGAGCGTGCAGGTATGGACTACACTACCCATAACGCACCTCTCACCTCTACACTACACTACCCATAACACACCACTCACCCCTACACTACCCATAACACACCTCTCACCTCTACACTACACTACCCATAACACACCACTCACCTCTACACTACACTACCCATAACACACCACTCACCCCTACACTACCCATAACACACCACTCACCTCTACACTACACTACCCATAACACACCACTCACCTCTACACTACACTACCCATAACACACCACTCACCTCTACACTACACTACCCATAACACACCACTCACCTCTACACTACACTACCCATAACACACCACTCACCCCTACACTACCCATAACACACCACTCACCTCTACACTACACTACCCATAAGGCACCACTCACCCCTACACTACACTACCCATAACGCACCACTCACCTGATGGAGCATGCAGGTATGAACTACACTACACTACCCATAACACACCACTCACCCCTACACTACACTACACTACCCATAACGCACCACTCACCTCTACACTACACTACCCATAACGCACCACTCACCTGATGGAGCATGCCGGTATGAACTACACTACACTACCCATAACACACCACTCACCCCTACACTACACTACACTACCCATAACGCACCACTCTCCTGATGGAGCATGCAGGTATGAACTACACTACACTACCCATAACACACCACTCACCCCTACACTACACTACACTACCCATAACGCACCACTCTCCTGATGGAGCATGCAGGTATGAACTACACTACACTACCCATAACGCACCACTCACCTCTACACTACACTACCCATAACGCACCACTCACCTGATGGAGCATGCAGGTATGAACTACACTACACTACCCATAACACACCACTCACCTCTACACTACACTACCCATAACGCACCACTCACCCCTACACTACACTACCCATAACGCACCACTCACCTGATGGAGCATGCAGGTATGAACTACACTACACTACCCATAACACACCACTCACCCCTACACTACACTACACTACCCATAACGCACCACTCTCCTGATGGAGCATGCAGGTATAAACTAGCCTGGCTAATAAGCCAGACTCCAATCAAACTGTCGTGTGGTATTTGAGTCTGGAGATGCTGTGTATGGATCTTGTTTCCCGGGGGGCGGGTTCAAACATTTTCTCTCTCTCGCAATTGGTCAGAGCTACTGTCAGTCAAAGGTTTCAAGCATTGAACGTCACTGTACCAAAGCCCGCCCATATTGCATACCGTGTCCCGATTGGCCACACCAGTTCTCTGGTGTAGGAAATGGGCATACAATTGAGCGTAATCTGCCGGCAGGCAATTTTCTTTTGCCAACGGCTGATTCGGTCTGGCTTATTAGCCAGGCTAGGTATGAACTACACTACACTACCCATAGGTAGTCTATGTAGAAGAGGCTCTTCTATATAGACTACATAGAGGCTCTTCTATATAGACTACATAGAGGCTCTTCTACATAGACTACATAGAGGCTCTTCTACATAGACTACATAGAGGCTCTTCTACATAGACTACATAGAGGCTCTTCTATATAGACTACATAGAGGCTCTTCTACATAGACTACATAGAGGCTCTTCTACATAGACTACATAGAGGCTCTTCTACATAGACTACATAGAGGCTCTTCTACATAGACTACATAGAGGCTCTTCTACATAGACTACATAGAGGCTCTTCTATATAGACTACATAGAGGCTCTTCTACATAGACTACATAGAGGCTCTTCTACATAGACTACATAGAGGCTCTTCTACATAGACTACATAGAGGCTCTTCTACATATACTACATAGAGGCTCTTCTATATAGACTACATAGAGGCTCTTCTACATAGACTACATAGAGGCTCTTCTACATAGACTACATAGAGGCTCTTCTACATAGACTACATAGAGGCTCTTCTATATAGACTACATAGAGGCTCTTCTACATAGAGGCTCTTCTATATAGAGGCTCTTCTATATAGACTACATAGAGGCTCTTCTACATAGACTACATAGAGGCTCTTCTACATAGAGGCTCTTCTACATAGACTACATAGAGGCTCTACTACATAGAGGCTCTTCTACATAGAGGCTCTTCTACATAGACTACATAGAGGCTTTACTACATAGAGGCTCTTCTATATAGACTACATAGAGGCTCTTCTACATAGACTACATAGAGGCTCTACTACATAGAGGCTCTTCTATATAGACTACATAGAGGCTCTTCTATATAGACTACATAGAGGCTCTACTACATAGACTACATAGAGGCTCTACTACATAGAGGCTCTTCTACATAGACTACATAGAGGCTCTTCTATATAGACTACATAGAGGCCCCCCAGTGTCCCCCCCCCCAGTGCCTCCCTAGACAGTGCCCCCCAGTGCCTCCCTAGACAGTGCCCCCCAGTGCCTCCCTAGACAGTGCCCCCCAGTGCCTCCCTAGACAGTGCCCCCCCAGTGCCCCCCCAGTGCCTCCCTAGACAGTGCCCCCCAGTGTCCCCCCCAGTGCCTCCCTAGGCAGTGCCTCCCTAGACAGTGCCCCCCCAGTGCCTCCCTAGACAGTGCCCCCCAGTGTCCCCCCCAGTGCCTCCCTAGGCAGTGCCTCCCTAGACAGTGCCCCCCCAGTGCCTCCCTAGACAGTGCCCCCCCAGTGCCTCCCTAGACAGTGCCCCCCCAGTGCCTCCCTAGACAGTGCCCCCCAGTGTCCCCCCCCGTGCCTCCCTAGACAGTGCCCCCCCAGTGCCTCCCTAGACAGTGCCCCCCCAGTGCCTCCCTAGACAGTGCCCCCCCAGTGCCTCCCTAGACAGTGCCCCCCAGTGTCCCCCAGTGCCTCCCTAGACAGTGCCCCCCCAGTGCCTCCCTAGACAGTGCCCCCCCAGTGCCTCCCTAGACAGTGCCCCCCAGTGTCCCCCAGTGCCTCCCTAGACAGTGTCCCCCCAGTGCCTCCCCCAAGTGCCCCCCAGTGTCCCCCAAGTGCCCCCCAGTGTCCCCCAAGTGCCCCCCAGTGCCTCCCCCAAGTGCCCCCCATTGCTCCCCCAGTGCCTCCCTAGACAGTGCCCCCCAGTGCCTCCCCAGACAGTGCCCCCCCCCCCCCTAGTAAAAGACTAAGACGAAAAAAGAAAAACTAAGACTAAAAGACTAAATTATTTTGATATTTCGTCGACTAAGACTAGACTAACAAAAAATAATTTCAGAAGACTAAATGGGACTAAAGACTAAATGTGAGTTATTCAAAAGACTAAGACTAAATCAAAATATGCTGAAAATTAACACTGATTGGAGTCTATGGACTTTAGAGTGAGGTTTACATAATGCATTGGAGTCTATGGACTTTAGGGTGAAGTTTACTGAATACATTGGAGTCTATGGACTTTAGAGTGAGGTTTACATAATGCATTGGAGTCTATGGACTTTAGAGTGAGGTTTACATAATGCATTGGAGTCTATGGACTTTAGAGTGAGGTTTACATAATGCATTGGAGTCTATGGACTTTAGAGTGAGGTTTACATAATGCATTGGAGTCTATGGACTTTAGAGTGAAGTTTACTGTGCATTTGAGTCTATGGACTTTGGAGTGAAGTTTACATAATGCATTGGAGTCTATGGACTTTAGAGTGAAGTTTACAGAATGAATTGGAGTCTATGGACTTTAGAGTGAGGTTTACATAATGCATTGGAGTCTATGGACTTTAGAGTGAAGTTTACTGTGCATTGAAGTCTATGGACTTTAGGGTGAAGTTTACTGAATGCATTGGAGTCTATGGACTTTAGAGTGAGGTTTAACGAATGCATTGGAGTCTATGGACTTTAGAGTGAAGTTTACAGAATGCATTGGAGTCTATGGACTTTAGAGTGAAGTTTACTGAATGCATTGGAGTCTATGGACTTTAGAGTGAAGTGTACAGAATGCATTGGATTATATGGACTTTAGGGGGAAGTTTACAGAATGCATTGGAGTCTATGGACTTTAGAGTGAAGTGTACTGAATGCATTGGAGTCTATGGACTTTAGGGTGAAGTTTACAGAATGCATTGGAGTCTATGGACTTTAGAGTGAAGTTTACTGAATGCATTGGAGTCTATGGACTTTAGGGTGAAGTTTACTGAATGCATTGGAGTCTATGGACTTTAGGGTGAAGTTTACTGAATGCATTTGAGTCTATGGACTTTAAAGTGAAGTTTACTGAATGCATTGGATTCTATGGACTTTAGAGTGAAGTTTACTGAATGCATTGGAGTCTATGGACTTTAGAGTGAAGTTTACTGAATGCATTGGAGTCTATGGACTTTAGGGTGAAGTTTACTGAATGCATTGGAGTCTATGGACTTTAGGGTGAAGTTTACTGAATGCATTGGAGTCTATGGACTTTAGGGTGAAGTTTACAGCATGCATTGGAGTCTATGGACTTTAGAGTGAAGTTTACAGCATGCATTGGAGTCTATGGACTTTAGAGTGAAGTTTACAGCATGCATTGGAGTCTATGGACTTTAGAGTGAAGTTTACAGCATGCATTGGAGTCTATGGACTTTAGAGTGAAGTTTACAGCATGCATTGGAGTCTATGGACTTTAGAGTGAAGTTTACAGCATGCATTGGAGTCTATGGACTTTAGGGTGAAGTTTACTGAATGCATTGGAGTCTATGGACTTTAGGGTGAAGTTTACTGAATGCATTTGAGTCTATGGACTTTAAAGTGAAGTTTACTGAATGCATTGGATTCTATGGACTTTAGAGTGAAGTTTACTGAATGCATTGGAGTCTATGGACTTTAGAGTGAAGTTTACTGAATGCATTGGAGTCTATGGACTTTAGGGTGAAGTTTACTGAATGCATTGGAGTCTATGGACTTTAGAGTGAAGTTTACAGCATGCATTGGAGTCTATGGACTTTAGGGTGAAGTTTACTGAATGCATTGGAGTCTATGGACTTTAGGGTGAAGTTTACAGCATGCATTGGAGTCTATGGACTTTAGAGTGAAGTTTACAGCATGCATTGGAGTCTATGGACTTTAGAGTGAGTACATGAACGTGACCAGGCGGTTTTTCAATATCGCAACTCTTCTATTGGATGGCTCTGCCTTTACTCTATAACAGTACACAGTTAGTCCCAATACTTGATTCTGATTGGCTGGTTACCGTTGTAAAATCTCACGATAATCCACACCTTCAATCACTTCATGTCATTCCCAGCTGATCCCGCAGCTCTGTTGCTGAACCCATTTTGGGCGGGAACCTCTTTTGGTGTTAGCATTATGTTATGCTTTAGCTATTGAAGCTTGTAGGTCTGCTATTTTTGAAAAATCGAAGAACGACTGACATAGAAACATAGCTTTTTCAGAAAACTGTCAGGATGTAGAAGACATTTTTAGAATCTGATCTCAGGTCAGAATGGGTTAACTTATCTTAAGGGGAAGGGGAGCACAAACCCTGTGTCTGGTTTGAAGTGTTGTCACAGATTGTGTGTCAGGCGGCCCATTGTGTGTCAGACGGCCCATTGGGTTAGGGTTAGGGTTAACCCTAACCCTAACCCACAGATTGTGTGTCAGACGGCCCATTGTGTGTCAGACGGCCCATTGTGTGTCAGACGGCCCATTGCGGTCCCGTCACTAGTCACAGATTGTGTCAGACGGCCCATTGTGTGTCAGACGGCCCATTGGGTTAGGGTTAGGGTTAACCCTAACCCTAACCCACAGATTGTGTGTCAGACGGCCCATTGTGTGTCAGACGGCCCATTGTGTGTCAGACGGCCCATTGTGTGTCAGGCGGCCCATTGCGGTCCTGTCACTAGTCACAGATTGTGTGTAAGACGGCCCATTGTGTGTCAGACGGCCCTCCCCTCTCCTCTCCTCTCCTCTCCGGCCCATTGCGGTCCTGTCACTAGTCACAGATTGTGTGTCAGACGGCCCATTGTGTGTCAGACGGCCCATTGTGTGTCAGGCGGCCCATTGCGGTCCTGTCACTAGTCACAGATTGTGTGTCAGACGGCCCATTGTGTGTCAGACGGCCCTCCCCTCTCCTCTCCTCTCCGGCCCATTGCGGTCCCGTCACTAGTCGTGTCACAGATTGTGTGTCAGACAACCCATTGCGGTCCCGTCACTAGTCACAGATTGTGTGTCAGGCGGCCCATTGTGTGTCAGACGGCCCATTGCGGTCCCGTCACTAGTCACAGATTGTGTGTCAGACGGCCCATTGTGTGTCAGACCTCTCCTCTCCTCTCCGGCCCATTGCGGTCCCGTCACTAGTCGTGTCACAGATTGTGTGTCAGGCGGCCCATTGCGGTCCCGTCACTAGTCACAGATTGTGTGTCAGACGGCCCATTGTGTGTCAGACGGCCCATTGTGTGTCAGACGGCCCATTGCGGTCCCGTCACTAGTCGCGTTAGAATTAATCATATTTCCCGTTGTCGATCGCCTCGCGGGTGTTTTGGCAACATGTTGCTACTTCAGCTACATCCAAGATGGCGCCTGGTGCACCTTGTACAAGCAGGGCTCCAAGATGGCGCCTGGTGCACCTTGTACAAGCACCTGGTGCACCTTGTACAGGCACCTGGTGCACCTTGTACAAGCAGGGCTCCAGACTGGTGCACCTTGTACAAGCAGGGCTCCAGATGGCGCCTGGTGCACCTTGTACAAGCAGGGCTCCAGATGGCGCCTGGTGCACCTTGTACAAGCAGGGCTCCAGACTAACTTTAGATGGCGCCTGGTGCACCTTGTACAAGCAGGGCTCCAGACTAACTTTAGATGGCGCCTGGTGCACCTTGTACAAGCAGGGCTCCAGACTAACTTTAGATGGCGCCTGGTGCACCTTGTACAAGCAGGGCTCCAGACTAACTTTAGATGGCGCCTGGTGCACCTTGTACAAGCAGGGCTCCAGACTAACTTTAGATGGCGCCTGGTGCACCTTGTACAAGCAGGGCTCCAGACTAACTTTAGATGGCGCCTGGTGCACCTTGTACAAGCAGGGCTCCAGACTAACTTTAGATGGCGCCTGGTGCACCTTGTACAAGCAGGGCTCCAGACTAACTTTAGATGGCGCCTGGTGCACCTTGTACAAGCAGGGCTCCAGACTAACGGTGCACCTTGTACAAGCAGGGCTCCAGACTAACTTTTTCACAGGTAGCACTGGTGCCACCTACCTTTTCATTTGGTAGCGCCACCACAAATTAGGTAGCACCATATTTTTCTTTGTATAGCGTAGTATTAATACATGATCTTATCATGCCCCCACATCGGGCGCCATTTATTTATGTAGTGGTTTCCACCATTAAAGGTTTGAATCATAAAACCCCCTACAAAGGTCACTGTGTAAAAAACAGCAACCTACCTGGTTATACTTCAAAACACTGTAGATGGTTTCAACCCACCACAAAGTCACTCAGTCAATAAAGGCAATATTTATATTCCACACACAGAAAGTCAGTTTAAGATTTTGTGTTGAAAATTAAATGCAGTCCAAACCTTTTGGATTAATAAAGTGACAATTTGTACAATATCTCCATTACCATTATCCAAATTAATTCCTTATTATAATATTTCTACATTTTGGAAAAAATCTTTTGCAATGTGAAATGCCACCAAATTCTTAATCCTTTTCCTTGTCTTTATTGGCCAACTTGTGAAAGCTGCATGCTTTTATTGTGAAGGCAAAAGTTTCGGAATGCTCTCAGAGCCTGCATATCTCCGCATGCTGAAAATAGCTGATCTACAAGCTCACAACGCGCTGCGTCCGCGACGCGTTGTGAGCTTGTAGATCAGCTATTTTCAGCACGGAACACGAAGAATAAATCAGGCATCAGTGCTCTTCACTCACTGGGAGGGAGATTAATGTATTTTGTTGGCCGATCAGCATGTATGGACGTATGGTATGGACACATAGGCTACCTCCTCGATGCAAACATAACAAGCTTTGGAAGCTATTTTTCGTGGCACATGTTTAATCAAACAACACGTTTACTAAGTTTCACTCAGTGTTTGGGTCGGGAGTCGGCTGTCTGTGTAGATTATGACTGATCATCATGCAGTTAGATATGCGCGCTGCGCGCTCCAGTGAAATTGTACAGCTGAGAAAGATTAGTTAATTTGTGTCGGATAAGCTGCGTTCAGACCTGAATATATATTCGCCTCGGTTCGTCCAGTTTGTACCGCGGCAGGTCGCGCCGCGCCCGTCGTCTTTGAATTGACTTTGTATGTAATCGCGCCGCTCTGACCATCCAAGTCTGAAGGGCTTATTTGTGGGTTTTCGTGAACGATCGTTCTTTGAACACTGGGCGTTAGGCGAACGTCCAATGTTTTCAATCAATGGAACGGGCAAGCACTGCGGGATGTTTCCTCCACTCATCCTTCCAGCAAGTCGCACCTGTGCGACCTCATTCAATTTTAAATATCACCCTTAATAAAGTAAGTCGCATATGCGACCTAATAGGTCGCACGCTGGAGCCCTGTGTACAAGGCAGCGTTTATTAACAGAACGTGTTTCTGTCTCCCCCTGGTGGACAGGTTGGCCAAGGCAGGTTTTATTAACCCATTTTGGGCGGGAACCCATTTTGGTGTTTTAAGCATTATGTTATACTTTAGCTATTGAAAAATAGCAGATCTACAAGCTCATAGCGAGCTTGTATGTCTACGAGCTTGTATGTCTGCTATTTTTGAAAAATCGTGAAAATGTGGTGCAAATCATTGAATATATATTCTTTCAGAGCGAACCTTTTTGACTCAAATCTTTGCTTCTGGGGGGGGTCCCTGGAACAACATATTTTCAGATGGGGGTCAGAGGCCAATTACATATATTCTTGGCGGTCCTACTGACATAGAAACATAGGTTTTTCAGAATACTGTCAGGATTTAGAAGACAATCTGGCCAGGTCTAAACATAATGTGTTTATGTCTCCCCCTGGTGGATAGGTTGGTTTATGAGAGCCCACGCAAAACTGCCCAAAAATCACTTTCACCTAGAAAATCCATTCACATTTTTTATAATTCAGCTGACTGTGGAGACACATGCTGGAACTTTTTACTTTGAAATGTTTTATAGTTTCTGAGTTATTTAATTTAAACGCCAAATGCATTCTCAATGGCGAAAACACAAACTTTGGAACCACGTATTAAAAAAAAAAAAACGGCTCTGCCCGTGCGGTAATACCAAAGACGTCCACAGACGTCTTGGGCAATTAATGTGTTAACATAATGTGTTTTTGTCTCCCCATGGTGGACAGGTTGGTTTATTAACAGAATGTGTTTATGTTTCACCCTGGTGAACAGGTTGGTTTATTAACAGAATGTGTTTATGTTTCCCCCTGGTGGACAGGTTGGTTTATTAACAGAATGTGTCTGTCTCCCCCTGGTGGACAGGTTGGCCAAGGCAGCGTTTGATGACGCCATCGCAGAACTGGACACGCTAAGTGAAGAAAGTTACAAGGACTCAACGCTCATCATGCAGTTGTTACGAGATAACCTCACGCTATGGACGTCCGACATGCAGGGAGACGGTTAGTATCTACTATATCTAGATCTATGATAACCTGACACTATGGACCAGTGACATGCAGGGAGACGGTTAGTATCTACAATATCTAGATCTATGATAACCTGACACTATGGACCAGTGACATGCAGGGAGACGGTTAGTATCTACAATATCTAGATCTATGATAACCTGACACTAGACCAGTGACATGCAGGGAGACGGTTAGTATCTACTATATCTAGATCTATGATAACCTGACACTATGGACCAGTGACATGCAGGGAGACGGTTAGTATCTACTATATCTAGATCTATGATAACCTGACACTATGGACCAGTGACATGCAGGGAGACGGTTAGTATCTACTATATCTATATCTATGATAACCTGACACTATGGACCAGTAACATGCAAGGAGACCGTTAGTATCTACTATATCTATATCTATGATATCTTGATTCATCCGATGTTCGGATGTCATTTGTGACTTTGTCTCGCATCGCTCCCGATGCGCTAATGCTAATAATAGCCAATCGTTACAATGGCGGTCTGCAGGCTGCTAGAGGTAAACGGCCTGTGCTAATGCTAATAACATGACGTCTGCAGGCTGCTAGAGGTAAACGGCCTGTGCTAATGCTAATAACAACATGGTGGTCTGCAGGCTGCTAGAGGTAAATGCTAATGCTAATAACATGGCGGTCTGCAGGCTGCTAGAGGTAAATGCTAATGCTAATAACAACATGGTGGTCTGCAGGCTTCTAGAGGTAAATGCTAATGGTAATAACATGACCTCTGCAAGCTGCTAGAGGTAAATGCTAATGCTAATAACATGGCGGTCTGCAGGCTGCTAGAGGTAAATGCTAATGCTAATAACATGGCGGTCTGCAGGCTGCTAGAGGTAAATGCTAATGCTAATAACATGGCGGTCTGCAGGCTGCTAGAGGTAAATGCTAATGCTAATAACAACATGGCGGACTGCAGGCTGCTAGAGGTAAATGCTAATGCTAATAACATGGCGGACTGCAGGCTGCTAGAGGTAAATGCTAATGCTAATAACATGGCGGTCTGCTGGCTGCTAGAGGTAAATGCTAATGCTAATAACATGGCGGTCTGCAGGCTGCTAGAGGTAAATGCTAATGCTAATAACATGGCGGTCTGCAGGCTGCTAGAGGTAAATGCTAATGCTAATAACAACATGGCGGTCTGCAGGCTGCTAGAGGTAAATGCTAATGCTAATAACATGGCGGTCTGCATGCTGCTAGAGGTAAATGCTAATGCTAATAACAACATGGCGGACTGCAGGCTGCTAGAGGTAAATGCTAATGCTAATAACATGGCGGACTGCAGGCTGCTAGAGGTAAATGCTAATGCTAATAACAACATGGTGGTCTGCAGGCTTCTAGAGGTAAATGCTAATGGTAATAACATGACCTGCAAGCTGCTAGAGGTAAATGCTAATGCTAATAACATGGCGGTCTGCAGGCTGCTAGAGGTAAATGCTAATGCTAATAACATGGCGGTCTGCAGGCTGCTAGAGGTAAATGCTAATGCTAATAACATGGCGGACTGCAGGCTGCTAGAGGTAAATGCTAATGCTAATAACATGGCGGTCTGCAGGCTGCTAGAGGTAAATGCTAATGCTAATAACATGGCGGTCTGCAGGCTGCTAGAGGTAAATGCTAATGCTAATAACATGGCGGACTGCAGGCTGCTAGAGGTAAATGCTAATGCTAATAACATGGCGGACTGCAGGCTGCTAGAGGTAAATGCTAATGATAATAACATGGCGGTCTGCTGGCTGCTAGAGGTAAATGCTAATGCTAATAACATGGCGGTCTGCAGGCTGCTAGAGGTAAATGCTAATGCTAATAACATGGCGGTCTGCAGGCTGCTAGAGGTAAATGCTAATGCTAATAACATGGCGGTCTGCAGGCTGCTAGAGGTAAATGTTAATGCTAATAACATGGCGGTCTGCAGGCTGCTAGAGGTAAATGCTAATGCTAATAACAACATGGTGGACTGCAGGCTGCTAAAGGTAAATGCTAATGCTAATAACATGGCGGTCTGCAGGCTGCTAGAGGTAAATGCTAATGCTAATAACATGGCGGTCTGCAGGCTGCTAGAGGTAAATGTTAATGCTAATAACATGGCGGTCTGCAGGCTGCTAGAGGTAAATGCTAATGCTAATAACAACATGGTGGACTGCAGGCTGCTAGAGGTAAATGTTAATGCTAATAACATGGCGGTCTGCAGGCTGCTAGAGGTAAATGCTAATGCTAATAACATGGCGGTCTGCAGGCTGCTAGAGGTAAATGTTAATGCTAATAACATGGCGGTCTGCATGCTGCCAGACGTAAATGCTAATGCTAATAACAACATGGTGGACTGCAGGCTGCTAGAGGTAAATGCTAATAACATGGCGGTCTGCTGGCTGCTAGAGGTAAATGCTAATGCTAATAACAACATGACATCTGCAGACTGCTAGAGGTAAATGCTAATCGCAGTCGGCCACCGGCTTACTTGGGAAAGATGCAACTTGGGAACCTAATGATATACGTTGTCATAGCAGCCTGCAGAGGTAAATGCTAATGCTAATTACAACATGGTGGACTGCAGGCTGCTAGAGGTAAATGTTAATGCTAATAACATGGCGGTCTGCAGGCTGCTAGAGGTAAATGCTAATGCTAATAACATGGCGGTCTGCAGGCTGCTAGAGGTAAATGTTAATGCTAATAACATGGCGGTCTGCATGCTGCCAGACGTAAATGCTAATGCTAATAACAACATGGTGGACTGCAGGCTGCTAGAGGTAAATGCTAATAACATGGCGGTCTGCTGGCTGCTAGAGGTAAATGCTGATGCTAATAACAACATGACATCTGCAGACTGCTAGAGGTAAATGCTAATCGCAGTCGGCCACCGGCTTACTTGGGAAAGATGCAACTTGGGAACCTAATGATATACGTTGTCATAGCACCCGTTTTAACTGTCAGCCGGTGTCCCACATGGAGATCTGTGTGTGTGCCTGTGTGTGTGAAGACTGCAAACTGGCAGAGCCTGATTGGTTGAGCCTCAATTGGCTGAGGCAGATCCTTGAAATTGCACAGGTGAAAGGAGTTGGCCTCATTAGGCCCACTGGCAGAGCCTGACCAGGTGAAAGGAGTTGGCCTCATTAGGCCCACTGGCAGAGCCTGACCAGGTGAAAGGAGTTGGCCTCATTAGGCCCACTGGCAGAGCCTGACCAGGTGAAAGGAGTTGCCTCATTAGGCCCACTGGCAGAGCCTGACCAGGTGTAAGGAGTTGGCCTCATTAGGCCCACTGGCAGAGCCTGACCAGGTGAAAGGAGTTGGCCTCATTAGGCCCACTGGCAGAGCCTGACCCAGGTGCAAGGAGTTGGCCTCATTAGGCCCACTGGCAGAGCCTGACCAGAGCCTTTTGTGGTGGTTCTGGAGAACCGTGGGTCCGACCGACTCGATACCAGGCACTGCACTCCCTGTGGGGGTGTGGAACGTGTGTGTCGAATGTGAAGTCGGTGGAGCGAATGGTTCTCGAGTTACGTGCATTACAACCGTACACACATGTACGCAGACAGAGACATGGCGCATTTATAGTGGTGTGTGTGTGTGTGTGTGTGTGTGTGTGTGTGTGTGTGTGTGTGTGTGTGTGTGTGTGTGTGTGTGTGTGTGTGTGTGTGTGTGTGTGTGTGTGTGTGTGTGTGTGTGTGTGTGTGTGTGTGTGTGTGTGTGTGTGTGACAGGCTTCAGCGTTGCAGGCTTCCTGCACGTTTGCATAGTAAGTGCGACCTGCAGTCGCAATAACAATAAATGGTGAAATGTCGCCCCCTGCGGGAGAAAAACAGGAACAGAACATGTAGTAACAGTAGTAGTATTTACAGGGTGTTAAAATAATAATAAAAGGTGAAATGTCGCCCCCTGCAGGAGAAGAACAGCAACATGTAGTAACAGTAATAACAGGGTGTTATATAATAATAATAAAAGGTGAAATGTCGCCTCCTGCAGGAGAATAACAGCAACATGTAATAACAGGGTGTTATATAATAATAATAATAAAAGGTGAAATGTCGCCCCCTGCAGGAGAAGAACAGCAACATGTAGTAACAGTAATAACAGGGTGTTATATAATAATAATAAAAGGTGAAATGTCGCCCCCTGCAGGAGAAGAACAGCAACAGAACAAAGAGGCTCTGCAAGACGTGGAGGATGAGAACCAGTGAGACTCAATGCCCCGCCCCCTCCTCGTCGTCATGACGACAAGCTCCTCCCACCTACCTCCCCGTGACTCCTCCCACCTCCTCAGCAGACTCCGTAGACCAATCGGGGTCGACTACGGAGGTTTATCAAGTCATTTTTTTTTAAAATTTCTTTTAGGTTTTTTTTATTATTTTTTTTATCCCTTTAATTCATTTAAATTAAATAAATAAATAAATACCACTTAATTGAGTCCTTGGAAAGGAGCCAAGTCCATGTCTCTGTGCACACACCCGCGCGCGCGCACACACACACACCCACACGAGGCGTGCTTCTCAAAAACCTGTTTGTTGTCATTACTGTATCAGGGTTTTTGTTTTGCTTTTTTGTTTGTTTTTTTTGTTTTCCTCAATATTTTTATCGGTTGCTGGATGTATTGATCCATCTGGATGGTTGGTGTATTTTGAGAATTTCTTTTTCTTAATGTAATTAAAAAACAGAAAATTAACTTTTATTACTGATATGTTGGTGTTAGTTTATGGGAGCGGTTTTATCTCTGCGTTTAGTTCAAATGGGTTACGGTTGGTTAAAACCTAACCTTTAGGGTTAAAACCTGACCCCATTCTGGGCAGGAACCCCTTTTGGTGTTTTAAGCATTATGTCATACTTTAGCTGTTGAAAAATAGCAGATCTACAAGCTCATAGCGCGGCTTAAAACACCAAAAGGGGTTCCTGCCCAGAATGGGGTCTTAACCCTAACCCGGTTAGGGTTAAGACCTGACCCTAAACGGCTGGGTTCCCTAACGGTTGGGGTTTAATCTTAACTCTAAAGGGTTGGGTTCGGTTAGGGAGCCTAACAGTTAAGGGTCTCTGTGTTTAGTTCAAATGAAATGTCGCAATGCCGGGACGGGGGGGTTGGGGGGTGGGGGGGGGTGACAAATCGAAAAACAAAAAAAAAGTGCCCTTTTTGTTAATTTTAGTTTTTCGGAGGAAAGTTGGCAAAGTTTTGGTGATATCCATGTAGTAGTGTATATATATATATATATATATATATATATATATATAATATATCCCCACGTAGTAACGGGCGAAGAGGTTTTGCTAAACTTTTCATCTTGTTTTTTGTTTTTGTTGTTTGTCTCTGGACTGTAAACCTTTGTGCTGAAATACTGTAAGACTCTTGTGTGCAACACAACAGTAATATATATATATATATATATATATATATATATATATATATATATATGAGACTGTGCAACATAACATGCTGAATGAAGGCTGGTGTTGTATTTTTTATTTTTTAAACCACTGAAGAAAAAACAAAACGTAATTTGGGACTTCCACCTTCCGTTCACGCTGAGTTGCGGACGCCGTACTTGGTCTGCTCTTTTTGGGGTTTCTCTCACACCCCCAATCTCCTCCTCCTAGAAATAGACCTTCTGAATCGTCCAAATAGGAGGGAAACGTTAAAAGGCAAAACGCAACAAAAATTGGCCTTAGGAAAAGATAATCAAATCTATATATAAATATATCTGGTTTCCCAGTAAATCTATATATAAATATATCTGGTTTCCCAGTAAATCTATATATAAATTCATCTGGTTTCAGTAAATCTATATATGAATTCATCTGGTTTCAGTAAATCTATATATAAATTAATCTGGCTTCAGTAAATCTATATATAAATTCATCTGGTTTCAGTAAATCTATATATAAATTCATCTGGTTTCAGTAAATCTATATATAAATTCATCTGGTTTCAGTAAATCTATATATAAATTCATCTGGTTTCAGTAAATCTATATATAAATTCATCTGGTTTCAGTAAATCTATATATGAATTCATCTGGTTTCAGTAAATCTAATTTATCTGGTTTCAGTTGCTTGCATGAGTTGACAAATATATTTCTGCTGCTTTTCCCTCATAACTAACTTTATTTCTATTTGTTTCTCTTTGTTTCATTGTGTCTAAACTACTGGATATGTGAGTGATGCCACAGACAGACAGACAGGTGAAACACAGCATGAATTAACATTAAAAACAATCTAAATTAAACATTAAAACAAAAGCTCTTGCGTCTCGTCTCTTCATTGTAGCTCTGCCTTTAAACAGCATTGTTGTAGATATCTATAACTATAGTTTATACTCATCGTTTAACATCTATAACTAGTTTATACTCATAGTTTAACATCTATAACTATAGTTTATACTCATAGTTTAACATCTATAACTATAGTTTATACTCATCGTTTAACATCTATAACTATAGTTTATACTCATAGTTTAACATCTATAACTAGTTTATACTCATAGTTTAACATCTATAACTAGTTTATACTCATAGTTTAACATCTATAACTGGTTTATACTCATAGTTTAACATCTATAACTATAGTTTATACTCATAGTTTAACATCTATAACTATAGTTTATACTCATAGTTAACATAACTAGTTTATACTCATAGTTTAACATCTATAACTATAGTTTATACTCATAGTTAACATCTATAACTATAGTTTATACTCATAGTTAACATCTATAACTATAGTTTATACTCATAGTTAACATCTATAACTAGTGTTTTATTATGTTAGGTTCTTGACGTATGTATGATCCTAGATTACTATTTCTATGTATGATGTATTTTATCACCATGTGGTGTTGCGTACTGTAAATCTCTGGATTAAGAGCGTCTGATAAATTACTACACTGTAAATTGTTGACTAGTGCAGCTGGCCTGGTATGGGACAAGATATAGCCTACCTCCCTGTCAAGGAGGGGGAGGAGTTGGGCCCCTATTTTCACCTAGGGAGGAGTTGGGGCCCTATTTTCACCTACAGGGGACGAGTTGGGGCCCTATTTTCACCTACAGGGGACGAGTTGGGGCCCTATTTTCACCTACAGGGGACGAGTTGGGGCCCTATTTTCACCTACAAGGAAGAGTCGGGGCCCTATTTTCACCTACAAGGAAGAGTCGGGGCCCTATTTTCACCTACAAGGAAGAGTCGGGGCCCTATTTTCACCTACAGGGACGAGTTGGGGCCCTATTTTCACCTACAGGGGACGAGTTGGGGCCCTATTTTCACCTACAGGGACGAGTTGGGGCCCTATTTTCACCTACAGGGGACGAGTTGGGGCCCTATTTTCACCTACAGGGGACGAGTCGGGGCCCTATTTTCACCTACAGGGGACGAGTTGGGGCCCTATTTTCACCTACAGGGGACGAGTTGGGGCCCTATTTTCACCTACAGGGGACGAGTTGGGGCCCTATTTTCACCTACAGGGACGAGTTGGGGCCCTATTTTCACCTACAGGGGACGAGTTGGGGCCCTATTTTCACCTACAGGGGACGAGTTGGGGCCCTATTTTCACCTACAGGGACGAGTTGGGGCCCTGTTTTCACCTACAGGGGACGAGTCGGGGCCCTGTTTTCACCTACAGGGAAGAGTTGGGGCCCTATTTTCACCTACAGGGACGAGTTGGGGCCCTATTTTCACCTACAGGGGACGAGTTGGGGCCCTATTTTCACCGACGGGACGAGTTGGGGCCCTATTTTCACCTACAGGGGACGAGTTGGGGCCCTATTTTCACCGACAGGGGACGAGTTGGGGCCCTATTTTCACTCACAGCTGAAGACCCAGACTGCCAAAGCATCCTCAATGACATCCCTACCCCCTAGAGGCCATGGGACGACATCGCTACGGCCCCCTAGGCCATGGGACGACATCGCTAAGACCCCCTAGGCCATGGGATGTCATCGCTACGACCCCCTGGGCCATGGGACGAGTGAGTGAGAAAGTATTAAACTATAACGTCAGCAAGATGCTAATGTCTAATAATGATATTGTAATGATATGCATTTTATTATATTATAATTATTGTTCTGCCCCCACAGTGTAGTGGTCATGTTTAATTATTCTGTGAAACAGCACCACCCTGTGGTACCCCAGGGTTTCTTATTTTCATGTTTGCCTGGTGCTTGCAATTAGATACAACATTCAGTCAGTCAGTCAGTCAGTCAAATGTCTTCAGCTTCAGTGTACCAGCAGTACACTTTGTGTCTTCTCTTGGGCTAAAAGCAATGTCTGAGTAATTTGATTGTTGATTTTATGATGGCAGGTTATTTTATGTTTCATGTTTGCATTTGTACAGATGTATTTTACAATCAGCTTAAGTGATAAGTGATTTGTACTCTGTAGATTAGCTCTGTTTGTTTGACACATGCTTTCTGTATTGTAACAGTAATTTGGAATGTTTGTATTTTGTTGTTACAGTTTCACAAATTGACCAGTAAAACTTCATAAAGACAACGCCTTCTCTGTGGAGTTTGTTGGGAGATGTTTAGCTGGTGGGATAGCTGGCATCCTCAGCTAGTGAGGATAGCTGGCATCCTCAGCTAGTGAGGATAGCTGGCATCCTCAGCTAGTGAGGATAGCTGGCATCCTCAGCTAGTGAGGCCTACACAATTATGATATAATTATATGCTAATGATGCAAATTATATAGATATTCCACTGTTAGGTTCTTAGCTTATAAATGTATGATTCATTATGACTGTTTCTATGTATATGATGTATTTTATCACCATGTGTTCTTGCTTACTGTAAATCTGAAATGACTACATTGTAAATCGTAGGACATTACATTACTAGTAGTTCTGGCTCTCTGGGCAGGTATAGTTCTGGCTGTGTGGGCAGGTGTAGTTCTGGCTGTGTGGGCAGGTGTAGTTCTGGCTCTGTGGGCAGGTGTAGTTCTGGCTCTCTGGGCAGGTGTAGTTCTGGCTGTGTGGGCAGGTGTAGTTCTGGCTCTGGGCAGGTGTAGTTCTGGCTGTGTGGGCAGGTGTAGTTCTGGCTGTGTGGGCAGGTGTAGTTCTGGCTCTGTGGGCAGGTGTAGTTCTGGCTCTGTGGGCAGGTGTAGTTCTGGCTCTGTGGGCAGGTGTAGTTCTGGCTCTCTGGGCAGGTGTAGTTCTGGCTGTGTGGGCAGGTGTAGTTCTGGCTCTGTGGGCAGGTGTAGTTCTGGCTCTCTGGGCAGGTGTAGTTCTGGCTGTGTGGGCAGGTGTAGTTCTGGCTGTGTGGGCAGGTGTAGTTCTGGCTCTCTGGGCAGGTGTAGTTCTGGCTCTGTGGGCAGGTGTAGTTCTGGCTGTGTGGGCAGGTGTAGTTCTGGCTCTGGGCAGGTGTAGTTCTGGCTGTGTGGGCAGGTGTAGTTCTGGCTCTGTGGGCAGGTGTAGTTCTGGCTGTGTGGGCAGGTGTAGTTCTGGCTCTGTGGGCAGGTGTAGTTCTGGCTCTGTGGGCAGGTGTAGTTCTGGCTCTGTGGGCAGGTGTAGTTCTGGCTCTGTGGGCAGGTGTAGTTCTGGCTCTCTGGGCAGGTGTAGTTCTGGCTGTGTGGGCAGGTGTAGTTCTGGCTCTGTGGGCAGGTGTAGTTCTGGCTCTCTGGGCAGGTGTAGTTCTGGCTCTCTGGGCAGGTGTAGTTCTGGCTCTGTGGGCAGGTGTAGTTCTGGCTGTGTGGGCAGGTGTAGTTCTGGCTCTGGGCAGGTGTAGTTCTGGCTGTGTGGGCAGGTGTAGTTCTGGCTCTGTGGGCAGGTGTAGTTCTGGCTGTGTGGGCAGGTGTAGTTCTGGCTGTGTGGGCAGGTGTAGTTCTGGCTCTGGGCAGGTGTAGTTCTGGCTGTGTGGGCAGGTGTAGTTCTGGCTCTGTGGGCAGGTGTAGTTCTGGCTGTGTGGGCAGGTGTAGTTCTGGCTCTGTGGGCAGGTGTAGTTCTGGCTCTGGGCAGGTGTAGTTCTGGCTGTGTGGGCAGGTGTAGTTCTGGCTCTGTGGGCAGGTGTAGTTCTGGCTCTGTGGGCAGGTGTAGTTCTGGCTCTGTGGGCAGGTGTAGTTCTGGCTGTGTGGGCAGGTGTAGTTCTGGCTCTGTGGGCAGGTGTAGTTCTGGCTCTGGGCAGGTGTAGTTCTGGCTCTGTGGGCAGGTGTAGTTCTGGCTCTGTGGGCAGGTGTAGTTCTGGCTCTGGGCAGGTGTAGTTCTGGCTCTGTGGGCAGGTGTAGTTCTGGCTCTGTGGGCAGGTGTAGTTCTGGCTCTGTGGGCAGGTGTAGTTCTGGCTCTGTGGGCAGGTGTAGTTCTGGCTGTGTGGGCAGGTGTAGTTCTGGCTCTGTGGGCAGGTGTAGTTCTGGCTGTTGTTGGCAGGTGTACTTCTGGCTGTGTGGGCAGGTGTAGTTCTGGCTCTGTGGGCAGGTGTAGTTCTGGCTGTGGGCAGGTGTAGTTCTGGCTGTGTGGGCAGGTGTAGTTCTGGCTCTGTGGGCAAGTGTAGTTCTGGCTCTGGGCAGGTGTAGTTCTGGCTGTCTGGGCAGGTGTAGTTCTGGCTCTGTGGGCAGGTGTAGTTCTGGCTCTGGGCAGGTGTAGTTCTGGCTCTGTGGGCAGGTGTAGTTCTGGCTGTGTGGGCAGGTGTAGTTCTGGCTGTGTGGGCAGGTGTAGTTCTGGCTCTGTGGGCAGGTGTAGTTCTGGCTGTGTGGGCAGGTGTAGTTCTGGCTGTGTGGGCAGGTGTAGTTCTGGCTCTGTGGGCAGGTGTAGTTCTGGCTGTGTGGGCAGGTGTAGTTCTGGCTGTGTGGGCAGGTGTAGTTCTGGCTCTGTGGGCAGGTGTAGTTCTGGCTCTGGGCAGGTGTAGTTCTGGCTCTGGGCAGGTGTAGTTCTGGCTCTGTGGGCAGGTGCCAAGTGCTGCTGGAAAAGGAAGATCAGCATCAACATAAAGCTTGTCAGTGTACGGCGGCACACAGTGCTGTAAATAGATGGTTGTGTTGAGACTCTGGACATGATAAAACACAGTGATGATTTAGGCCGTGTTATCTGCATGGTGTTGATCCACTGACAGTGAAAACGTAACACTGGTTTCAACACAGCCATCTTTGTTACATTGGGCTTCAGTATGTTGACAAGCTTCATGGAGATGCTAATTTTCCTTTCCAGCTCGATTTGGCACCTGCCCACAGAGCCAAAACTACTAGTAACTGGTGTACTGACCATGGTATTACTGTGTTAAAACTACTAGTAACTGGTGTACTGACCATGGTATTACTGTGTTAAAACTACTAGTAACTGGTGTACTGACCATGGTATTACTGTGTTAAAACTACTAGTAACTGGTGTACTGACCATGGTATTACTGTGATAAAACTACTAGTAACTGGTGTACTGACCATGGTATTACTGTGATAAAACCACTAGTAACTGGTGTACTGACCATGGTATTACTGTGTTAAAACTACTAGTAACTGGTGTACTGACCATGGTATTACTGTGTTAAAACTACTAGTAACTGGTGTACTGACCATGGTATTACTGTGTTAAAACTACTAGTAACTGGTGTACTGACCATGGTATTACTGTGATAAAACTACTAGTAACTGGTGTACTGACCATGGTATGTGTACTGACCATGGTATTACTGTGATAAAACTACTAGTAACTGGTGTACTGACCATGGTATTACTGTGTGAAAACTACTAGTAACTGGTGTACTGACCATGGTATTACTGTGTTAAAACTACTAGTAACTGGTGTACTGACCATGACATTACTGTGTTAAAACTACTAGTAACTGGTGTACTGACCATGGTATTACTGTGTTAAAACTACTAGTAACTGGTGTACTGACCATGACATTACTGTGTTAAAACTACTAGTAACTGGTGTACTGACCATGGTATTACTGTGTTAAAACTACTAGTAACTGGTGTACTGACCATGGCATTACTGTGTTAAAACTACTAGTAACTGGTGTACTGACCATGGTATTACTGTGTTAAACTACTAGTAACTGGTGTACTGACCATGGTATTACTGTGTTAAAACTACTAGTAACTGGTGTACTGACCATGGTATTACTGTGTGAAAACTACTAGTAACTGGTGTACTGACCATGGTATTACTGTGTTAAAACTACTAGTAACTGGTGTACTGACCATGGTATTACTGTGATAAAACTACTAGTAACTGGTGTACTGACCATGGTATTACTGTGTTAAAACTACTAGTAACTGGTGTACTGACCATGGTATTACTGTGTTAAAACTACTAGTAACTGGTGTACTGACCATGGTATTACTGTGTTAAAACTACTAGTAACTGGTGTACTGACCATGACATTACTGTGTTAAAACTACTAGTAACTGGTGTACTGACCATGGTATTACTGTGTTAAAACTACTAGTAACTGGTGTACTGACCATGGCATTACTGTGTTAAAACTACTAGTAACTGGTGTACTGACCATGGTATTACTGTGTTAAACTACTAGTAACTGGTGTACTGACCATGGTATTACTGTGTTAAAACTACTAGTAACTGGTGTACTGACCATGGTATTACTGTGTGAAAACTACTAGTAACTGGTGTACTGACCATGGTATTACTGTGTTAAAACTACTAGTAACTGGTGTACTGACCATGGTATTACTGTGATAAAACTACTAGTAACTGGTGTACTGACCATGGTATTACTGTGTTAAAACTACTAGTAACTGGTGTACTGACCATGGTATTACTGTGTTAAAACTACTAGTAACTGGTGTACTGACCATGGTATTACTGTGTTAAAACTACTAGTAACTGGTGTACTGACCATGGTATTACTGTGTTAAAACTACTAGTAACTGGTGTACTGACCATGGTATTACTGTGTTAAAACTACTAGTAACTGGTGTACTGACCATGGTATTACTGTGATAATACTACTAGTAACTGCTGTACTGACCATGGTATTACTGTGATAAAACTACTAGTAACTGCTGTACTGACCATGGTATTACTGTGATAAAACTACTAGTAACTGTTGTACTGACCATGGTATTACTGTGCTTAACTGACCAGCCAACTGGCCTGACCTGAACCCCACAGATAATCTAGGTTGTATTGTCAAGGGGAAGGTGTGAGACATGAGACTGAACAATACAAATTAATTTACGGCTGTTATCAAAGCAAACCTGGGCTTCCATAACACCTCAACAGTGCCACAGGCTGATCACCTCCATGCCACGCCCCATTGGCTGATCACCTCCATGCCACGCCCCATTGGCTGATCACCTCCATGCCACGCCCCATTGGCTGATCACCTCCATGCCACGCCCCATTGATGAAATGATTTGTTCAAAAGTAGCCCAGACCAAGTATTAACTGCATACATTAACACTTTGACGCCATACCCCGCGGAACCCGCATTTTAATCAAATATCCAACGCTGCCGACATTGTTTTATTACCTTTGGAGCATACGCTGAAGTATTTGCAGCTTTCAACCACGAAAATCCGGTAAAAAATGGTCGTTCGTCTTATGATCAGATGCACCAGCGGCCATGACAATGCGAAACGAAACCAAAGTGCAGAGCAAGTTGTAGTCCAAACAAACCCCCCGTCCACTTGCATTGGGCTCAATTTCCCAGAAGCCCTAGCAGCCCAGATGATGACTTGATTTCCGGTTCCGTCATCATAACGCGACGGACTCGTCATCAGGTCCCGGATAAATGCGCTGTTTCTTTTTAATTATTTTAAAACAGAGAATTAAACGCATTAAACAAATAGCGGGAATAGCGTATTATGCAGCGGCGGAACACTGGATCAAACAATTAGCGGCACTAGAAATGTTATACTTTTCAGATGGTCGACATTTCTCGTTTAAACAAAACGATAACCCTTTTTTTAGTGGTCTCGTAAAATATTCTAACTCATTTTCATGAGCTGTACGCCATAATCATCAAGATTAAAACAAATGAATTGAGAATATATGAAAGTTTCACTTTTTGAATTATATTAGGGGAAAAAATGAACTTTTATACATTATATAACATTAATTTAACATTATAGACCGTATGCGGCCCGCGGGCCACAGGTTGAGTACCACTGCTTTAAAGGCTGTTCAATAGAACTGATCTATAGACCCACACACAGTTCAATAGAACTGATCTATAAACCCACACACAGACATAAACAGTATGTTTTATGTAAAACGCATATTAAAGGAGAATTCCATGCCAGAAGGCTTCCTTACCTTGTTTTGTAGTTGTTACGTCCCCACCAAAGAGGTCCAGGTGTTATTTGTAGTTGTTACGTCCACACCAAAGAGGTCCAGGTGTTATTTGTAGTTGTTACGCCCCCACCAAAGAGGTCCAGGTGTTATTTGTAGTTGTTACGTCCCCACCAAAGAGGTCCAGGTTTTATTTGTAGTTGTTACGTCCCCACCAAAGAGGTCCAGGTGTTATTTGTAGTTGTTATGTCCCCACCAAAGAGGTCCAGGTGTTATTTGTAGTTGTTACGACCCCACCAAAGAGGTCCAGGTGTTATTTGTAGTTGTTACGTCCCCACCAAAGAGGTCCAGGTGTTATTTGTAGTTGTTACGACCCCACCAAAGAGGTCCAGGTGTTATTTTGTGCAAAAGTGCATTATTGGCTATTTCCCCTAATATAAGCCCTCAATGGGGGTTGTGTTTTTGTGCTAATTCGCTTATTTCCATCAAAGTAAGTAGTAAAATGTGCCGCTTGGAGGATATAAAAAATATTTAAAAAAAGATTCAATTCAATTAAATTCAATTCAATTCAATTCAATTCAATTCAATTCAATTCAATTCAATTCAATTCAATTCAATTCAATTCAATTCAATTCAATTCAATTCAATTCAATGAGGGCTTATATTAGGGGAAATAGCCAATAATGCGCTTTTGCACAAAATAACACCTGGACCTCTTTGGTGGGGACCAACTACAAATAAAACCTGGACCTCTTTGGTGGGGACGTAACAACTACAAATAACACCTGGACCTCTTTGGTGGGGACGTAACAACTACAAATAACACCTGGACCTCTTTGGTGGGGACGTAACAACTACAAATAACACCTGGACCTCTTTGGTGGGGACGTAACTACAAATAACACCTGGACCTCTTTGGTGGGGACGTAACAACTACAAATAAAGGTAAGAAAACCTTCTAGCATGCAATTCTCCTTTAATATGATGCATATGAGCATATAACTACTAGTAACTGGTGTACTGACCATGGTATTACTGTGTTAAAACTACTAGTAACTGGTGTACTGACCATGGTATTACTGTGATAAAACTACTAGTAACTGTTGTACTGACCATGGTATTACTGTGATAAAACTACTAGTAACTGTTGTACTGACCATGGTATTACTGTGTTAAAACTACTAGTAACTGGTGTACTGACCATGGTATTACTGTGATAAAACTACTAGTAACTGTTGTACTGACCATGGTATTACTGTGATAAAACTACTAGTAACTGTTGTACTGACCATGGTATTACTGTGATAAAACTACTAGTAACTGTTGTACTGACCATGGTATTACTGTGTTAAAACTACTAGTAACTGCTGTACTGACCATGGTATTACTGTGATAAAACTACTAGTAACTGCTGTACTGACCATGGTATTACTGTGATAAAACTACTAGTAACTGTTGTACTGACCATGGTATTACTGTGATAAAACTACTAGTAACTGCTGTACTGACCATGGTATTACTGTGATAAAACTACTAGTAACTGTTGTACTGACCATGGTATTACTGTGCTTAACTGACCAGCCAACTGGCCTGACCTGAACCCCACAGATAATCTAGGTTGTATTGTCAAGGGGAAGGTGTGAGACATGAGACTGAACAATACAAATTAATTTACGGCTGTTATCAAAGCAAACCCGGGCTTCCATAACACCTCAACAGTGCCACAGGCTGATCACCTCCATGCCACGCCCCATTGGCTGATCACCTCCATGCCACGCCCCATTGGCTGATCACCTCCATGCCACGCCCCATTGGCTGATCACCTCCATGCCACGCCCCATTGATGGAATGATTTGTTCAAAAGTAGCCCAGACCAAGTATTAACTGCATACATTAACACTTTGACGCCATACCCCGCGGAACCCGCATTTTAATCAAATATCCAACGCTGCCGACATTGTTTTATTACCTTTGGAGCATACGCTGAAGTATTTGCAGCTTTCAACCACGAAAATCCGGTAAAAAATGGTTGTTCGTCTTGTTATGATCAGATGCACCAGCGGCCATGACAATGCGAAACGAAACCAAAGTGCAGAGCAAGTTGTAGTCCAAACAAACCCCCCGTCCACTTGCATTGGGCTCAATTTCCCAGAAGCCCTAGCAGCCCAGATGATGACTTGATTTCCGGTTCCGTCATCATAATGCGACGGCCTCGTCATCAGGTCCCGGATAAATGCGCTGTTTCTTTTTAATTATTTTAAAACAGAGGTCCAGGTGTTATTTGTAGTTGTTACGTCCCCACCAAAGAGGTCCAGGTGTTATTTGTAGTTGTTACGTCCCCACCAAAGAGGTCCAGGTGTTATTTTGTGCAAAAGTGCATTATTGGCTATTTCCCCTAATATAAGCCCTCAATGGGGGTTGGGTTTTTGTGCTAATTTGCTTATTTCCATCGAAGTAAGTAGTAAAATGTGCTGCTTGGAGGATATAAAAAATATTTAAAAAAAGATTCAATTCAATTCAATTCAATTCAATTCAATTCAATTCAATTCAATTCAATTCAATTCAATTCAATTCAATTTTATGCAATTCATTGAGGGCTTATATTAGGGGAAATAGCCAATAATGCGCTTTTGCACAAAATAACACCTGGACCTCTTTGGTGGGGACCAACTACAAATAAAACCTGGACCTCTTTGGTGGGGACGTAACAACTACAAATAACACCTGGACCTCTTTGGTGTGGACGTAACAACTACAAATAACACCTGGACCTCTTTGGTGGGGACGTAACAACTACAAATAACACCTGGACCTCTTTGGTGGGGACGTAACAACTACAAATAACACCTGGACCTCTTTGGTGGGGACGTAACAACTACAAATAACACCTGGACCTCTTTGGTGGGGACGTAACAACTACAAATAACACCTCAACCTCTTTGGTTGGGATGTAACAACTACAAATAACACCTGGACCTCTTTGGTGGGAACGTAACAACTACAAATAACACCTGGACCTCTTTGGTGGGGACGTAACAACTACAAATAACACCTGGACCTCTTTGGTGGGGACGTAACAACTACAAATAACACCTGGACCGCTTTGGTGGGGACGTAACAACTACAAATAAAGGTAAGAAAACCTTCTAGCATGCAATTCTCCTTTAATATGATGCATATGAGCATATAACGCAGTATGTATAAGTTATACTGTATATATAAGTTATACAGTATAAGGATTCATGTTTTCGTCAAAGTGAAAACAGGAATGTGTTTTCATGACTTCATAATCATAATGAGTCATTTTAGTCCACGGTGCTCTGACATGTCATGCAGTTCTTCTCCAGCAGAGGGCTCCAGATGAACACTGAGGGAGATGGCTCAGTCAGACAGCTTGTAAACTTTATTTGTATAGCACCTTTCACTCACCAGGACAGAGTGGGCACTGGGCACCAGAACAGAGTGGGCACCAGAACAGAGTGGGCACTGGGCACCAGGACAGAGTGGGCACTGGGCACCAGGACAGAGTGGGCACCAGGACAGAGTGGGCACTGGGCACCAGGACAGAGTGGGCACCAGAACAGAGTGGGCACCAGAACAGAGTGGGCACTGGGCACCAGGACAGAGTGGGCACCAGAACAGAGTGGGCACCAGAACAGAGTGGGCACTGGGCACCAGGACAGAGTGGGCACTGGGCACCAGGACAGAGTGGGCACTGGGCACCAGAACAGAGTGGGCACCAGGACAGAGTGGGCACCAGGACAGAGTGGGCACCAGAACAGAGTGGGCACCAGGACAGAGTGGGCACCAGAACAGAGTGGGCACCAGAACAGAGTGGGCACCAGGACAGAGTGGGCACCAGAACAGAGTGGGCACCAGAACAGAGTGGGCACTGGGCACCAGAACAGAGTGGGCACTGGGCACCAGGACAGAGTGGGCACCAGAACAGAGTGGGCACCAGAACAGAGTGTGCACTGGGCACCAGAACAGAGTGGGCACTGGGCACCAGAACAGAGTGGGCACTGGGCACCAGAACAGAGTGGGCACTGGGCACCAGAACAGAGTGGGCACTGGGCACCAGAACAGAGTGGGCACTGGGCACCAGAACAGAGTGGGCACTGGGCACCAGGACAGAGTGGGCACTGGGCACCAGGACAGAGTGGGCACCAGAACAGAGTGGGCACTGGGCACCAGGACAGAGTGGGCACTGGGCACCAGAACAGAGTGGGCACTGGGCACCAGAACAGAGTGGGCACCAGGACAGAGTGGGCACTGGGCACCAGAACAGAGTGGGCACTGGGCACCAGGACAGAGTGGGCACTGGGCACCAGGACAGAGTGGGCACCAGAACAGAGTGGGCACTGGGCACCAGAACAGAGTGGGCACTGGGCACCAGGACAGAGTGGGCACCAGAACAGAGTGGGCACTGGGCACCAGAACAGAGTGGGCACTGGGCACCAGAACAGAGTGGGCACTGGGCACCAGGACAGAGTGGGCACTGGGCACCAGAACAGAGTGGGCACTGGGCACCAGGACAGAGTGGACACCAGGACAGAGTGGGCACCAGAACAGAGTGGGCACTGGGCACCAGAACAGAGTGGGCACTGGGCACCAGAACAGAGTGGGCACTGGGCACCAGGACAGAGTGGGCACTGGGCACCAGGACAGAGTGGGCACTGGGCACCAGGACAGAGTGGGCACCAGAACAGAGTGGGCACCAGAACAGAGTGGGCACCAGGACAGAGTGGGCACTGGGCACCAGGACAGAGTGGGCACCAGAACAGAGTGGGCACTGGGCACCAGGACAGAGTGGGCACTGGGCACCAGAACAGAGTGGGCACCAGAACAGAGTGGGCACCAGAACAGAGTGGGCACCAGGACAGAGTGGGCACTGGGCACCAGGACAGAGTGGGCACCAGAACAGAGTGGGCACTGGGCACCAGGACAGAGTGGGCACTGGGCACCAGGACAGAGTGGGCACCAGGACAGAGTGGGCACTGGGCACCAGGACAGAGTGGGCACCAGGACAGAGTGGGCACTGGGCACCAGGACAGAGTGGGCACCAGAACAGAGTGGGCACTGGGCACCAGGACAGAGTGGGCACTGGGCACCAGGACAGAGTGGGCACTGGGCACCAGGACAGAGTGGGCACTGGTCACCAGGACAGAGTGGGCACTGGGCACCAGGACAGAGTGGGCACCAGGACAGAGTGGGCACCAGAACAGAGTGGGCACTGGGCACCAGGACAGAGTGGGCACTGGGCACCAGAACAGAGTGGGCACTGGGCACCAGGACAGAGTGGGCACCAGAACAGAGTGGGCACTGGGCACCAGGACAGAGTGGGCACCAGAACAGAGTGGGCACCAGCACAGAGTGGGCACTGGGCACCAGGACAGAGTGGGCACTGGGCACCAGGACAGAGTGGGCACTGGGCACCAGGACAGAGTGGGCACTGGGCACCAGGACAGAGTGGGCACCAGAACAGAGTGGGCACTGGGCACCAGAACAGAGTGGGCACTGGGCACCAGGACAGAGTGGGCACTGGGCACCAGGACAGAGTGGGCACTGGGCACCAGGACAGAGTGGGCACTGGGCACCAGGACAGAGTGGGCACCAGAACAGAGTGGGCACTGGGCACCAGGACAGAGTGGGCACCAGAACAGAGTGGGCACTGGGCACCAGGACAGAGTGGGCACTGGGCACCAGGACAGAGTGGGCACTGGGCACCAGGACAGAGTGGGCACTGGGCACCAGGACAGAGTGGGCACCAGGACAGAGTGGGCACCAGAACAGAGTGGGCACTGGGCACCAGGACAGAGTGGGCACCAGAACAGAGTGGGCACTGGGCACCAGAACAGAGTGGGCACCAGGACAGAGTGGGCACCAGGGGAATGTGGGCACCAGAACAGAGTGGGCACCAGGACAGAGTGGGCACTGGGGGGAATGTGGGCACCAGGACAGAGTGGGCACTGGGGGAATGTGGGCACCAGGACAGAGTGAGCACCAAAACAGAGTGGACACCAGGACAGAGTGGGCACCAGGACAGAGTGGACACCAGGACAGAGTGGGCACCAGGACAGAGGGGGGGGGGGATGTGGGCACCAGAACAGAGTGGGCACTGGGCACCAGGACAGAGTGGGCACCAGGACAGAGTGGGCACCAGAACAGAGTGGGCACCAGGACAGAGCGGGCACCAGGGGAATGTGGGCACCAGAACAGAGTGGGCTCCTGTTAAGGTCTTCAAGGTGTTTTTGTTGACCAGTGAGGAGATCCTGTAAAGGAATCTTGTTCTTTGGTTGACTTTTTTGATTACTTTGGTGGCCATTTTATCACCGGAAAGATTAGCCTCCAGGATGGAACCTAGGTAGGTAATTTCATCTTTACGTGTGATAACATTGTCACCCACTCTAACCAAGAAGCCATTTGCCTTGCTGAGATTACTATTAGATCCAAAGAGAATGGATTCAGTTTTTCCCAGGTGTAAAGATAGTTTGTTATCAGCGAGCCAGGTGCAGATTCTACCGAGTTCAGAGCTGAGGGCCTTTTCAACCTGCAGTTTGTTCCTGTCCGAGACCAGCAGTGCCGAGTCATCTGCGAACAGGAACAAGTTGCAGTGACAAGCTGAAGTCATGTCGTTAACATATATTAGGAACAGTAGAGTCCCTAGTATGCTTCCTTGTGGAACGCCACAGCTCACTGGGAGGGGGGGGGGACAGTGTTCCATTCACCTCCACCATCTGTTCTCTCCCCTCCAGGTAGGATTGCATCCAGCTCACTGATGTGCTATCGAAACCAATTGCTTTAAGCTTGTTAACCAGTATGGAGTGGTTCACGGTGTCAAAAGCCTGTTGGAGGTCCAGCATGACCATGCCGCAGTATTTGCCAGCATCCACCTCATGTTTGATGTGGTCGCTCAAATAGAGAAGGCATGTGTCAGTGGAGTGGGACGTTCTGAAGCCAGATTGGAACTTGTACATTCATTTATTTGTGGCAAGATACTTTTCAACCTGTTCATAGACTATTTTTTCCATAGTCTGAGCCACTACTGGCCACTACTGGCCACTACTGGCCACCCTAACCCACCGTACAGCGGACTCCAGCGACGATTGTGGTTGTGTGTAGGTCTGCGAACCCGGTTCAATCCCCTCTCCTGCCTCTCCTGCCTCATGAACCCGGTTCAATCCCCTCTCCTGCCTCATGAACCCGGTTCAATCCCCTCTCCTGCCTCATGCGCTTCATTACAATCACATTGATTATTTGGACTAAAGTGTAGTTGAACGTTGTTTATTTGGTCTTGTTTCTGTTTATTTGGTCGTGTTTCTAAAGTGTAGTTGTTTATTTGGTCTTGTTTCTAAAGTGTAGTTGTTTATTTGGTCTTGTTTCTAAAGTGTAGTTGTTTATTTGGTCTTGTTTCTAAAGTGTGTTTATTTGGTCTTGTTTCTAAAGTGTAGTTGTTTATTTGGTATTGTTTCTAAAGTGTAGTTGTTTATTTGGTCTTGTTTCTAAAGTGTAGTTGTTTATTTGGTCTTGTTTCTAAAGTGTAGTTGTTTATTTGGTCTTGTTTCTAAAGTGTAGTTGTTTATTTGGTCTTGTTTCTAAAGTGTAGTTGTTTATTTGTCTTGTTTCTAAAGTGTAGTTGATTATTTGGTCTTGTTTTTAAACTGTAGTTGATTGCTTGGTGTGTACAGCTAACCTGAGAGTGGGGGAGGCAGGATGTGGTGTGTGTGTGTGTGTGTGTGTGTGTGTGTGTGTGTGTGTGTGTGTGTGGGTGTGTGTGTGTGTGTGTGTGTGTGTGTGTGTGTGTGTGTGTGTGTGTGTGTGTGTGTGTGTGTGTGTGTGTGTGTGTGTGTGTGTGTGTGTGTGTGTGTGTGTGTGTGTGCGCGTGCGTGCGTGCGGCTGAGCATCATACAAGGAAATGGCATTAGACTACAAAGGGGTCTAAATGTCAAACCACATTCGTATCTCCTCAGTCCTAACTAACCTAACCCTCAGTCAGTGTCAGTCAGTGCTTCAAGATGACATTTACATCAACCTCTATGATATCATGTGAGTATATATTATGCCTTATTTGAGCTTACTTTAACCATTAAACTGTATAGTCGACACCGGGGGCCTCAGAGTAAAGAGAAATGAGTTCCGAGGTGTAAACGAGGCCATTGTTTTTCTGGGTTGCAAGTTTGAAATACAGATGTGCTGCTTTTGATACCAAAAGAACAGTCACACCAATAAAGATGTTCTGTTTGGTTTGGTTTCGGTTCGAAGAGTAAGAAAGAATATATCAGGTCGGGATCTTGAAAAAGTTTTGCCATGCGTTCATCTTCAGTAGACCTGCGTGACAAACAGCATCATGTGAATCACCTTGTTCTAATCATACCATAGATCTATAGATACATCTATACATCTATCTATCTATAGATAGATCTATAATCACACCGTGGGCAGGGAGACACCGTCAACAGCATCAGATGTGACATTAGCGTGAGAATGGAAATAAGTCACTAAATAAAACTAATAATAAAACAAAGCAAAACAAAAATAATTGACTGATTTCGGTCTTCACCTTCACTATAAATGATATTATAAATGATTACATACTATATACTATATACTAAGTATACATACTGTATGAATTATCATTATGTCTCTCTGTCTAGTGGTGTATCTGCTCATCTGCTGCTGTGGACCGACGCAAACACATGGTGAGAAAATGAGACATGAAGCACGCACGCACGCACGCACGCACGCACGCACGCACGCACGGACACACATTATTTCCGTCTTTCTTTCTTCTTGTCTTCTCAGTGTCAGTGACAGTCAGTCCTCACAGACGTCAGTTCTTCCAACGAGAGTCCATCGTGGTGAGCTGTGAGGAGGAAGACGGGGCGGGGGGGATGATCCCGGTGCTGGGATGGTCTGTGAAACGGCAGAACAGTGACCTGGTGAATGAAACCTGCAGCACAGACTGGGGGACCACCAATGGTAGGTACAGACACACTGGGGACCCCCTGGCTGGCTGGCTGGCTGGCTGGCTGGCTGAAGGAAGGAAGGAAGGAAGGAAGGAAGGAAGGAAGGAAGGAAGGAAGGAAGGAAGGAAGGAAGGAAGGAAGGCAGGCAGGCAGGCAGGCAGGCAGGCAGGCAGGCAGGCAGGCAGGCAGGCAGGCAGGCAGGCAGGCAGGCAGGCAGGCAGGCAGGCAGGCAGGCAGGCAGGCAGGCAGGCAGGCAGGCAGGCAGGCAGGCAGGCAGGCAGGCAGGCAGGCAGGCAGGCAGGCAGGCAGGCAGGCAGGCAGGCAGGCAGGCAGGCAGGCAGGCAGGCAGGCAGGCAGGCAGGCAGGCAGGCAGGCAGGCAGGCAGGCAGGCAGGCAGGCAGGCAGGCAGGCAGGCAGGCAGGCAGGCAGGCAGGCAGGCAGGCAGGCAGGCAGGCAGGCAGGCAGGCAGGCAGGCAGGCAGGCAGGCAGGCAGGCAGGCAGGCAGGCAGGCAGGCAGGCAGGCAGGCAGGCAGGCAGGCAGGCAGGCAGGCAGGCAGGCAGGCAGGCAGGCAGGCAGGCAGGCAGGCAGGCAGGCAGGCAGGCAGGCAGGCAGGCAGGCAGGCAGGCAGGCAGGCAGGCAGGCAGGCAGGCAGGCAGGCAGGCAGGCAGGCAGGCAGGCAGGCAGGCAGGCAGGCAGGCAGGCAGGCAGGCAGGCAGGCAGGCAGGCAGGCAGGCAGGCAGGCAGGCAGGCAGGCAGGCAGGCAGGCAGGCAGGCAGGCAGGCAGGCAGGCAGGCAGGCAGGCAGGCAGGCAGGCAGGCAGGCAGGCAGGCAGGCAGGCAGGCAGGCAGGCAGGCAGGCAGGCAGGCAGGCAGGCAGGCAGGCAGGCAGGCAGGCAGGCAGGCAGGCAGGCAGGCAGGCAGGCAGGCAGGCAGGCAGGCAGGCAGGCAGGCAGGCAGGCAGGCAGGCAGGCAGGCAGGCAGGCAGGCAGGCAGGCAGGCAGGCAGGCAGGCAGGCAGGCAGGCAGGCAGGCAGGCAGGCAGGCAGGCAGGCAGGCAGGCAGGCAGGCAGGCAGGCAGGCAGGCAGGCAGGCAGGCAGGCAGGCAGGCAGGCAGGCAGGCAGGCAGGCAGGCAGGCAGGCAGGCAGGCAGGCAGGCAGGCAGGCAGGCAGGCAGGCAGGCAGGCAGGCAGGCAGGCAGGCAGGCAGGCAGGCAGGCAGGCAGGCAGGCAGGCAGGCAGGCAGGCAGGCAGGCAGGCAGGCAGGCAGGCAGGCAGGCAGGCAGGCAGGCAGGCAGGCAGGCAGGCAGGCAGGCAGGCAGGCAGGCAGGCAGGCAGGCAGGCAGGCAGGCAGGCAGGCAGGCAGGCAGGCAGGCAGGCAGGCAGGCAGGCAGGCAGGCAGGCAGGCAGGCAGGCAGGCAGGCAGGCAGGCAGGCAGGCAGGCAGGCAGGCAGGCAGGCAGGCAGGCAGGCAGGCAGGCAGGCAGGCAGGCAGGCAGGCAGGCAGGCAGGCAGGCAGGCAGGCAGGCAGGCAGGCAGGCAGGCAGGCAGGCAGGCAGGCAGGCAGGCAGGCAGGCAGGCAGGCAGGCAGGCAGGCAGGCAGGCAGGCAGGCAGGCAGGCAGGCAGGCAGGCAGGCAGGCAGGCAGGCAGGCAGGCAGGCAGGCAGGCAGGCAGGCAGGCAGGCAGGCAGGCAGGCAGGCAGGCAGGCAGGCAGGCACAACAATAACTACTGTAAGTTTCATGTTGTGTAGGAGAATCCTGCACCACAACTCTGTTCCGTCTGGATGGTGGACTGTACTGGTGTGAGTCTCCAAGAGGAGACGTCAGCCCTGCTGTCAGCATCACTATGACTGGTACCATTACATCATTACATCACTATGACTGGTACCATTACATCATTACATCACTATGACTGGTACCATTACATCACTATGAACACTATACTATACTGTACTCATCACTTGCTGTGAGTACAGTATGATGGTACCAGCATTACATCACTCTGGTGTGTGTGTGTGTGTGTGTGTGTGTGTGTGTGTGTGTGTGTGTGTGTGTGTGTGTGTGTGTGTGTGCGCGTGCGTGCGTCAGATGGAGATGTGATCCTACAGAGTCCTGTCCATGCCGTTCCAGAGGGAGGCAGCGCCACACTCCGCTGCCTCTACAGACACCAGACAACAGAGAGAACATCCTCAGACCGTCCGGCTGACTTCTACCACAACGGATCCCTCTTCAGTGAGTCTGCAGGTCAGATGACCGTCCACAGCGTCTCCAGGACCGATGCAGGGTTCAGTGAGTCTGCAGGTCAGATGACCGTCCACAGCGTCTCCAGGACCGATGCAGGGTTCTACAAGTGCTCCATCTCTGGCCTCGGACAGTCACCAGAGAGCTGGATGGAGGTGACAGGTGAGTCTTGACTTTAGGAAATCACAATATGAATATTTTTGAATTATGGTAAATGGTAGAGATGTGCCGATGCCGATACTTAATAATAATAATAATAATAATAAAACTTTATTTGTATAGCACCTTTCATGACATGAAATGCAGCTCAAAGTGCTTTACACAAAAAAAGAAAAGAAAGGCAGGGCATAAACAATACAGTGAGGACATGAATAACATTTTTTTTAAAGACAAATAAATCAATTAAAAGCAAGGGTGTAGAAGTGGGTCTTGAGCTGAGCTTTAAAAATGTCTACAGAGGCTGCCTGTCGAAGGTACAGTGGGAGTTTGTTCCACGCCGTCGGCCCGTAGAAGCAAAAAGCTGCTTCCCCGTATTTTTAGTTGCCATTTTTTTAGGCAAAGCGAGCAGGCCAGCAGTGGAAGACCTTAGAGGGCGGTTTGGGACATATTTCGGCAGGCAGGTAGGAAGGTGCGAGACCATTGAGAGCTTTATAGACAAGTAAAATAATTTTAAAATCAATCCTAAAAACAACCGGAAGCCAGTGCAATGAGGCCAAGACTGGAGTAATATGTTCTCTCATCTTAGTTCTAGTTAAGACTCTGGCTGCTGCATTTTGGACAAGTTGTAATCTGTCAGTTGATTTCTTAGGCAATCCAGAAAAAAGTGCATTGCAGTAATCAAGCCGAGAAAAAACAAAGGCGTGGATTAGCGTTTTTGCATCGTCCAGTGACAAATAGGCTCTGATTCGTGCAATATTTCTAAGATGAAAAAAGGCAATCTTGGTAACATGATTAATGTGTGAATTAAAATTCAGTTCAGAATCAATAGTGATCCCCAAGTTCTTTACTGTACTGTTACTTTCTACAGTCAGGTTGCCAAGTCTGCTTTTTATCGATTCTTTCTGCTCACTAGAACCGATTATGAGAACTTCTGTCTTATCCTCATTTAGCTTGAGAAAGTTCTCACTCATCCAGCATTTAATGCTAGACAGACAGGTCAACAGCGGGTCTAAGGCACAGAGATCATCTGGAGCTACAGAAAGATATAGTTGGGTATCATCAGCATAGAAATGAAAATTGACTCCGTGATTGGTAATGAGTTCTCCCAATGGCAGTATGTACAGGGAGAATAACAGAGGACCAAGAATCGAGCCCTGTGGAATACCAGAACCGATGTTGTGTTTGTCTGAGTCAAACTCAGCTAGATTGACAAAATAGCTTCTGTTTGTTAGGTAGGAGGAAAACCAGGACAGGGCCGTGCCAGACAGACAATAAAACATACTCTCTCCCCACGCCTTCGGCCTGGTGGAGACAATAAAACATACTCTCTCCCCACGCCTTCGGCCTGGTGGAGACAATAAAACATACTCTCTCCCCATGCCTTCAGCCTGGTGGAGACAATAAAACATACTCTCTCCCCATGCCTTCATGGTGGAGACAATAAAACATACTCTCTCCCCATGCCTTCAGCCTGGTGGAGACAATACAACATACTCTCTCCCCATGCCTTCAGCCTGGTGGAGACAATAAAACATACTCTCTCCCCATGCCTTCAGCCTGGTGGAGACAATAAAACATACTCTCTCCCCATGCCTTCAGCCTGGTGGAGACAATAAAACATACTCTCTCCCCATGCCTTCAGCCTGGTGGAGACAATAAAACATACTCTCTCCCCATGCCTTCAGCCTGGTGGAGACAATAAAACATACTCTCTCCCCATGCCTTCAGCCTGGTGGAAACAATAAAACATACTCTCTCCCCATGCCTTCGGGCCTGGTGGGGATAATAAAACATACTCTCTCCCCATGCCTTCGGCCTGGTGGAGACAATAAAACATACTCTCTCCCCATGCCTTCAGCCTGGTGGAGACAATAAAACATACTCTCTCCCCATGCCTTCAGCCTGGTGGAGACAATAAAACATACTCTCTCCCCATGCCTTCAGCCTGGTGGAGACAATAAAACATACTCTCTCCCCATGCCTTCGGCCTGGTGGAGATAATAAAACATACTCTCTCCCCATGCCTTCGGCCTGGTGGAGACAATAATTAGTCCAGTAATAATGTAATTTGACCTCTAACTAATTGCAAAAAAACCAAACTCAACTGATTTTGCATCTTCAATATATCCTGAATAACAGAAAGAAAGTTGCCTGGAATTGTCTGAGGGGAAAGTGTTGAAAATGGCCTGTACAGTATGGCCACCATTGACATCCTATTATAAGGCAATATTTTCTACATTTCCTTATGCTTTAAGTAGCATGTGACATATCAAACTAGGTTGTTGTCATGATGCTGAAGCCATTCCAAGCATTAGTTTTGCATAAAAACACTCATTGGGCTAAATTTGGCCATAGCAACTTGCCAAAATGTAATGAGGTCAGCACATTTGGGCAAGTTGCTATGGCCAAATTTAGCCCAATGAGTGTTTTTATGCAAAACTAATGCTTGGAATGGATTCAGCATCATGAAAACCCCCTAGTTTGATATGTCACATGCTACTTAAAGCATAAGGACATTTAGAAAATATTACCTTATAATAGGATGTCAATGGTGGCCATACTGTACAGGCTATTTTCAACACTTTCCCCTCAGACAATTCCAGGCAACTTTTTTTCTGTTATTCAGGATATATTGAAGATGCAAAATCAGCTGAGTTCGGTTTTTTTGCAATTAGTTAGAGGTTGATCCTGTATTTTCCATAGATTTCCTGTACTAAATGGGCCTTGATATGAAAAGGGTTGAAAACCACTGCGATAAAGCCATTGTTGTCTTTACAGAATCCTCTGCCTCTCCCAGTCCACCGTCTTCAACATCCACTCCCACTCAAACATCCGCCACTCCCCCTCCGAGCGCCGAGTCAGCAGAACCTCTCATGACTCTGACCCAGCTGATCGTCAAGATACTGGTGTTCACTCCCTACGTCATCTCTACCTTCCTCTACTTCTCTATCCAGAAGGACAGAGCCAGAGCCAGAGCTAGAGGTGAGAACACACTTCTCTATGTAAATGGTAAATGGTAAATGGTGCATTTATATAGCGCCTTTATCCAAGGCGCTTTACATAGATTGTGCATTACATTCACCCATTCACACACCGATGGCAGCGGAAACCATGCAAGGCACCAACTAGCACATCGGGAGCAATCTATCCTGAAGGACAGAGCTAGAGGTGAGAACACACTTCTCTATGTAGTTCTAGTTCTATCCAGAAGGACAGAGACAGAGCTAGAGGTGACAACACACTTCTCTATGTAGTTCTAGTTCTATCCAGAAGGACAGAGCCAGAGCTAGAGGTGAGAACACACTTCTCTATGTAGTTCTAGTTCTATCCAGAAGGACATAGCCAGAGCTAGAGAGAACACACTTCTCTATGTAGTTCTAGTTCTATCCAGAAGGACATAGCCAGAGCTAGAGAGAACACACTTCTCTATGTAGTTCTAGTTCTATCCAGAAGGACAGAGCCAGAGCTAGAGGTGAGAACACACTTCTCTATGTAGTTCTAGTTCTATCCAGAAGGACATAGCCAGAGCTAGAGAGAACACACTTCTCTATGTAGTTCTAGTTCTATCCAGAAGGACAGAGCCAGAGCTAGAGGTGAGAACACACTTCTCTATGTAGTTCTAGTTCTATCCAGAAGGACAGAGCTAGAGGTGAGAACACACTTCTCTATGTAGTTCTAGTTCTATCCTGAAGGACAGAGCTAGAGGTGAGAACACACTTCTCTATGTAGTTCTAGTTCTATCCAGGACAGAGCCAGAGCTAGAGGTGAGAATACACTTCTCTATGTAGTTCTAGTTCTATCCTGAAGGACAGAGCTAGAGGTGAGAACACACTTCTCTATCTAGTTGTAGTTCTATCCAGAAGGACAGAGCTAGAGGTCAGAACACACTTCTCTATCTAGTTGTAGTTCTATCCAGAAGGACAGAGACAGAGCTAGAGGTGAGAATACACTTCTCTATGTAGTTCTAGTTCTATCCAGAAGGACAGAGCCAGAGCTAGAGGTGAGAACACACTTCTCTATCTAGTTCTTGTTCTATCCAGAAGGACCGAGCCAGGGGTGAGACTGAGAACACACTTCTCTATGTAGTTCTAGTTCTATTCTGAAGGACAGAGCCAGAGGTGAGAAAACACTGTGTCGCTTTAGCGTTTAAAGGACAACTTTATTTTTTTTCAACCAAGGTTCAGGTTTTAGGATGTTATTAGAGAAAGTAAAAGATGAGTGTTCATTATTTTTCATTTGCTGCTTTCTTTCGTTTTAGGGATTTTAGCTGTTTTTGACAGGGGGCGGGGGCATTCGAACATGGGGCTAAATATGTATTTTTTTACAAAGTTTTATAGCGATTTTTTTTAGTATTATTTACTATAGTCCTACTAGACCCCAAGAAATTATATTTGGCCACAAAAGATAACGAGATTTACTGAATGTATCAAACTGATATATTGCGCCTTTGATCCACAGTGTGGCTTCCCTTCTACTTTCACATTCAGTAGATCCTGTGATCTTTTGTGGACAGATGTAATTTCAATTGTTGAGGTCTAGTAGGACTATAATACATAATAAAAATCACACCCGTGTGAACTGAGTGGTGTAAGGTCTTATATAGACTGATCAACTGTGGTCTGACGTAATGGCTGACGTAATGAAATGAAATCACACCCGTGTGAACTGGGTGACCATAGCAACCATGCTCATTTTTTGGTACGAACAGACACGTAAACTAACTTTGGTACGAACAGACACGTAAACTAACAAAGCCAGTTGTAGGAGTGGTTTACACCAGGGGTGCCCATTACGTCGATCGCGGTCGACCAGTCGATCGCAAGCGCTGCGCAGGTAGACCGCTTGGCCTTGCCATGAAAAAAGAAAAAAAGAAAAACAATCCTCGCCTCGGGCAGGCGGCGGCGCGCCGGTGGCTTTGAAGGAGAACGTCGGGTCTGTTCTGTTGTTAAACAAACTCCTCCGCGGGGACCCCCATTATCCGCGGACCCCCACACAGACTACCGCGGAGGCGCGGACCCCCGCGGAGGTCGGCGCGGACCCCCGCGGAGGTCGACGCGGACCCCCACGCAGACTATCGCGGACCTCCGCGGGGGTCCGCGCCGACCTCCGTGGGGGTCCGCGATAGTCTGCGTGGGGGTCCGCGCCTCCACGGTAGTCTCTGTGTGGTCTGTGCGGTAGCATCATGATGCCATCATCTATGCATCACAACCAAAACAAACTAGGACTAGCTTTGACGGTTGCCACATTTCGTGACTGAGAGAGAAACAAGCAACCAGGTCTATGAAAATGTTAACAGGCCAGATCAAGTCAGAAAATCCGAAAAAGTCAGAAATTAAGTCTCTTCTTTGCAATGCGGGGAAACTGAAAAGATAAATAAATAGAATTGATTTTGAAACCTAGATTTTGAAAGTCCTAATGCCTTAATGTTATTTATTTATTCGCCATATAGGTACATATTTTGAGTATTTTAAGCAAAGGGATAATTATCTTTTGGTTGGTAGATCACCTTGAGCTGGCAATTTTAAAAGTAGACCTCAAGTCAAAAAAGTGTGGGCACCCCTGGTTTACACCAATCAAAAAAAGAAATCGCCATAATATTTTGTAAAAAAAATACGTATTTAGCCCCATGTTTGAATGCCCCCGCCCCCCTGTAAAAAAACGCTAAAACAAAAGAAAGCAGCAAATGAAAAAAAAACAACATTCATCTTTTACTTTCTCTAATAACATCCTAAAACATGAACCTTGGTTGAAAAAAACTAAAGTTGTCCTTTAAACCACGTTAACCATTATTTTAAACTTCCGCCGTTGAAAAATAGCAGATGTACAAGCTCGTAGTGCGGCACTTGGTGGGGGTGGGGGGGGGGGGTGGGGTGGGAGGGGGGTGGGGGTCCCTGGAACAACATGTTTTCAAATGGGGTTCTGCAGCCAAATACAGATAATTCTGGGGTTCTTGACATGAAATAGGTTGAGAACCACCATAGAAACATGAGGGTTTAACCCTGTGAGAACCACCATAGAAACATGAGGGTTTAACCCTGTGAGAACCACTGATATAGAAACATGAGGTTTTAACCCTGTGAGAACCACTGATATAGAAACATGAGGGTTTAACCCTGTGAGAACCACCATAGAAACATGAGGGTTTAACCCTGTGAGAACCACTGATATAGAAACATGAGGTTTTAACCCTGTGAGAACCACTGATATAGAAACATGAGGGTTTAACCCTGTGAGAACCACCATAGAAACATGAGGGTTTAACCCTGTGAGAACCACTGATATAGAAACATGAGGTTTTAACCCTGTGAGAACCACTGATATAGAAACATGAGGGTTTAACCCTGTGAGAACCACTGATATAGAAACATGAGGGTTTAACCCTGTGAGAACCACCATAGAAACATGAGGGTTTAACCCTGTGAGAACCACTGATATAGAAACATGAGGGTTTAACCCTGTGAGAACCACTGATATAGAAACATGAGGGTTTAACCCTGTGAGAACCACTGATATAGAAACATGAGGGTTTAACCCTGTGAGAACCACTGACATAGAAACATGAGGGTTTAACCCTGTGAGAACCACTGACATAGAAACATGAGGGTTTAACCCTGTGAGAACCACTGATATAGAAACATAGGGTTTAACCCTGTGAGAACCACTGACATAGAAACATAGGGTTTAACCCTGTGAGAACCACTGACATAGAAACATAGGGTTTAACCCTGTGAGAACCACTGACATAGAAACATGAGGGTTTAACCCTGTGAGAACCACTGACATAGAAACATGAGGGTTTAACCCTGTGAGAACCACTGACATAGAAACATGAGGGTTTAACCCTGTGAGAACCACTGACATAGAAACATGAGGGTTTAACCCTGTGAGAACCACTGATATAGAAACATAGGGTTTAACCCTGTGAGAACCACTGACATAGAAACATGAGGGTTTAACCCTGTGAGAACCACTGACATAGAAACATGAGGGTTTAACTATTTCAGAACCACTGACATAGAAACATGAGGGTTTAACTATTTCAGAACCACTGACATAGAAACATGAGGGTTTAACTATTTCAGAACCACTGACATAGAAACATGAGGGTTTAACTATTTCAGAACCACTGACATAGAAACATGAGGGTTTAACTATTTCAGAACCACTGACATAGAAACATGAGGGTTTAACTATTTCAGAACCACTGACATAGAAACACAGGGTATCATGATTTAGAAGCAGTGTTGGGCAATATTACTTAGGGGAGTAATATGTGTACTTATTACTTGGAATCAAGAGTAATATAGTTACATATTACTTTATATTACTTTTCAACCAGGGCCCTTCCACCCGCAAAAGAACACAATCTGTTTAGCCAGCTCCTTTTACAACTGAATAATTGCAGGATATAAAACAAAAATAGTCAACAGTCTCTCATCAGTCTTTTTCTGCTGCATATTCCACATTTGGAATATTCATTCTGAACTGCACACACATGGCTGCAGCATCTCAAAACATACAGTATTGTATTATTGTATACATAAATAACAAACAAAGCAACAGTCTCTGACCTTTTTGAGGCAGCCTAGTCTCTCAAGACAGACTGTTGACTTATGTCCAATTTCAAGGAAAAAGAGGGCGCTGCTTTTCCTTTATTTGCCGATGGGTTCTCAGATTGGAGGAGCCTGACATTGGACCTCAAAGGTATTTTGAACGACCATGATAAATCTAAATGAGGCCGAGTCAACTGTGCATGAGGGTTAACCTCTTCAATACACCCAGCGACGAGACAATTCTTCAGATAGTCTCCATTTAATGTCCCAGTCTGTTTTGGCTGCAGGGTGGGGGGGCTTCTTAACCCATTTTGGCCTGACGCCGATTCTAAAATGTCTTCTAAATCCTGACCTAAGTTTTCTGAAAAACGTAAAATATTGATATAGCAGCATCATATATTTTAAGTTTTTTAATACTGTACATACTGTACAGAACCCCAAGAGAGGTTCCCATCCAGAAGGGTTATAACACCAAGAGGGGTTCCCGTCCAGAAGGGTTATAACACCAAGAGGGGTTCCCGTCCAGAAGGGTTATAACACCAAGAGGGTTCCCGTCCAGAAGGGTTATACCACCAAGAGGGGTTCCCGTCCAGAAGGGTTATAACACCAAGAGGGGTTCCGTCCAGAAGGGTTATACCACCAAGAGGGGTTCCCGTCCAGAAGGGTTATAACACCAAGAGGGGTTCCCGTCCAGAAGGGTTAAACACCAAGAGGGGTTCCCGTCCAGAAGGGTTATACCACCAAGAGGGGTTCCCGTCCAGAAGGGTTATAACACCAAGAGGGGTTCCCGTCCAGAAGGGTTATAACACCAAGAGGGGTTCCCGTCCAGAAGGGTTATAACACCAAGAGGGGTTCCCGTCCAGAAGGGTTATAACACCAAGAGGGGTTCCCGTCCAGAAGGGTTATAACACCAAGAGGGGTTCCCGTCCAGAAGGGTTATAACACCAAGAGGGGTTCCCGTCCAGAAGGGTTATAACACCAAGAGGGGTTCCCGTCCAGAAGGGTTATAACACCAAGAGGGGTTCCCGTCCAGAAGGGTTATAACACCAGAGGGGTTCCCGTCCAGAAGGGTTATAACACCAAGAGGGGTTCCCGTCCAGAAGGGTTATAACACCAAGAGGGGTTCCGTCCAGAAGGGTTATAACACCAAGAGGGGTTCCCGTCCAGAAGGGTTAAACACCAAGAGGGGTTCCCGTCCAGAAGGGTTATAACACCAAGAGGGGTTCCCGTCCAGAAGGGTTATAACACCAAGAGGGGTTCCGTCCAGAAGGGTTATAACACCAAGAGGGGTTCCCGTCCAGAAGGGTTATAACACCAAGAGGGGTTCCCGTCCAGAAGGGTTAAACACCGCCCAGAATGGGATATACTAAGGTGGGGGGAGCTTGTGCGTCTTTAAACCATGCCTCAACACGTTTATAGAGTCGACAAAGTGTTTTTTTGCACACGCAAAGTTTACAACGGACATTAATATACTTGGCATCTTTGACAGACAGGAATGCAAAATAATACCGATACATTTCTCTGTCATGGTCCGTCTTTCTGTCTGTTGTTGTTTGGAAGTGAAGCGACTGCGAGTGTGACGGCCGCACAGACGCATACGCTACGTCATAACTGTGCGCAGGCGCGGCGGTGCAGGCTAACAAAAACAGATCTACAAGCTCCAACACATTTGTATCCGTTGATAGCTTGTAGATCTGTTCTATATGTCATGCAACAACTATCTACTATGAGCACATAACTGAACTAATGAACAAAAACAAATGACGCTCATTTGTAAGTGAAAGTAAGGAGTAACGAAGCCTGTTTTGGCATTGAAGTAAATAGTTATTATATTACTATTTCTGCAGAGTAATTCGCTATATTACTCGTTACTGGAAAAAGTAATAACA